>NC_065508.1:8209026-8263202 GCF_006386435.1 Epinephelus moara | reverse complement strand
AAAACTGCACATTTCAGAGTGGCCTTTTATTGTGGCCAGCCTAAGGCACACCTGTGCAATATTCATGCTGTCTAATCAGCATCTTGATATGCCACACCTGTGAGGTGGGATGGATTATCTCGGCAAAGGAGAAGTGCTCACTAACACAGATTTAGACAGATTTGTGAACAATATTTGCAAAAACAAAAGTGTTGCGTTTATATTTTTGTTCAGTGTAACTCTGACATTAAAACCCATTTAGTTTATGTTTAAAAAGGAAGGAGAAATAATTTTGAGATCTCGGAAGAAAAGCAGAAAATGCACTTTTACAATGCGACAATTAAGGGGTTCAATATCTTCACCCCTACAGCGAAGTTCACAGAGCTTGACTTTTGTCAATATTAGCTGCCCGAAGGCCAGGAACAAGATACAGCTAAAAATAAGTGGGTAGTTATTGACCAATAAATAAATGGTAGAGCTTTGTTGTGAGGTACATAGTGAAGGTTGACAGCTTACTTAAGAAGCATTTCAAGTAACAAACAATTAGCTATGACAAGCACAAAGTGGAGTTGTCTCCAAATTTCTAAAAGAACATGTAGTATATTCTTCTTCGTTTGATTTGGATGCATGAGCCCAAAACTTGAGAATATTGTTAAAATTTTAACAAAAGTAATGTTGCTCAGAAACCAGCATTTACCCCCTCAGCACATCTCCAATCGTCCTCCGCATGACTCTTAAGTACAGCAGCGATCAGATCGATGTGGATTCAGCCCCTGAGAGATCAGATAGGAGCTTAACAGGATTTCAGGGGGATGTGAATGACGAGACAGCACGTGTTTGTGTGTGCGTGCACCTGTTTTTATTCTTACAAAGTGTGTGCTCATGGTGGAAAATGATGTTGTAACCATGTGTGATTTCAGGCGAATACTCTGTGGTGTAATAGATAATTCATGGGTACACTGGGAAGAAAACACTGTCTCTTTCAGAGGCTTCAGTAGATAAACTTCACTTTTTTTCTGCTTCAGCGAGAGAGCAGAGCAAACCTACCATGAAGGCGAGGAGAAGGGTGTGTGTGTGTGTGTGTGTGTGTGTGTGCGCGTGTGTGTGTGCATACTCCTGAGTGTACAGTATGTTTCTTCCAGTCCAGCTTTTTACAGTTTGATACAGATAAAGAAGAAAGAAGTGATGAGTGATGGAAATTCATCTTGACCATTTCAAACGAGATTACAACTGAACAACCTTTTCCCTAGAACAGATTATTCACTTCCACAGGAGAGGGAAAAATGTAACTAACCAGTTTAAGGGCTAAATATCTTGTCCCATCCAGAAAACCTGTTCAGTCAATTATTCATTACAAACACATTATGATGCTATATTGGCTGCAAATTGGATCCCAATAATTAATACTCGCCTCTGGCAAAAAGAGTGGAGTTTACGTTGGGTTTTTTTATTTTGTTTTATCCCAGATGTTTTCTGTTCTATAACAGTTCAGAAGTTACAACACATTGTACACGTATAAGGAACTTAAACAGCATAAGCTATATGTATTCAGAAGCCCCTTTCAGACATGCAACCTGTTACATAACTGTGACTGCAATTTTATATGCTGGTCTCATGTCTGAATACGCACCCTCATTTTTTAGTGAGTTGCAATGCCGTTAAGACTTCAATCATCCACAGTCTACCTCGATAATATTTTCAGCCATGACAGCTGCATGGAAAATAAGCAGCATTAGGGGTGGGCGATATGGCACAAGATCTCCCAACATGGTATGAGTCATTTTATATAAATGATTAATTGTATTTTTTTTGAGGATTAAAAACACATTTAGCACTTCACTGCAGTCAGTCCCAGTGACAGTATGTATCATGATACAGTTATAATTCTGTAAATTCTGCTAAATAATACTCCACGTCAGCCCAATGTTACCTTGCGAGGCAGCCAGATTCGTGAGATCTCGCAAAAAAAAGAATCACACAAGAAGTGGCATTGTAGTAGCTCACCTGGTAATGCATGTACCCCATGTGTAAGTTTGAGTCTGACCTGTTGCACTTTTGTTGCATCTCTCTTTCTATCCCCTTCCTTCCGAATAAAGACAAAAAATGCCAAAAAAATCAAGCAAGAATCACAAGATCACGCAAGTGTCCAGGCCTGATTTCCTACATAGCCTGTCCCAAATAGTTCCCACTGTCGCATGGTACATACCGTCACATTGCCCAACACTAAGCAGCAGAATTCTCTATCTACTGAGTGATAAAATTGGTGAGAAAATTCATGAAGGCATGCGTTGATGATGGTCATTCATAAAGGCTTCAACAGCAAAATGAGTTTTAAAATCTCAATTCAGTGCTGAATATTTCTGCATCTCTCCTGCTATATCTGAAAGCCATTACGGAACATTAACATAACAACGGCTTATATTTGAATTACAATAAGACTGATGACTGTACGACTTAAACAGATAGTACGAAGCAAGCTATGTGATGTATGCCATGTCTAGAAAGAGCTATAGTTAGGTTCCTGACTAGAAAGTCCCTTGAAACAAGGAAAAGGGATCAAAATACACAAACATACACCAAAAATGTTAATGTCAAATCTAGGAAAGTGACATACATCCAATTAATCTTGTTGTACGATATTTTCTGTCTATCAGCTCCTGAGCTGTTCCAAACCTTCGAGGGGTCCCACCCTGGCTACTCCTTCTCGGTCGACTGGTGGTCGCTTGGCATCACAGCCTATGAGCTACTAAGAGGACAGGTAACACACAGAGTACCATCTCCATGACCACACCTCAACTCACTTCCGCTTGGCCTGGCACATATTACTGTAGTGAATAATACATATGGCACCTAGACACGAGTGTGCAAGAAGAGTCCTGGTGGTAGGAAAGCAGACATACAGCACGTCCTCAGCCTTCGCAAAACAAGAAGGGGGGGGGGGGGCATAATTGGATTTTACATTTAAGCTGACCTTACTGAGGAAGATGTTTAAATGTTTAGTCACGGTGTGAGACGAATCGCTGCAGGAGAATGAGAAGATAGAATCGGAGTTATTTCAAGAGCCGTATAATTGGAATTGATTTTTTTTAAATATTATTTATTTAATTTTATGCTGGTCCCATCTGGAGAAGTTTGTCATGGAAATAAACACAGGACATAATGGTTTCACTCAATCTCCCCGCTCTATCAGGCCGAGTCATAGAGCTGAGAGCAGTCTGTTCATTGTGGGCTCAAGTCAGACTGCAGCTGCAGAATTTCCTCTCATATTTCAAGGTTACACAAACTACAGTAACCTCTGACTACACTGACAAGGACCAAGAACACCTGACACTGATCTGGAGCTGTCATGAAGCATTCCTGAAATCAATTCCTCTATTTAAACATCTTAGTGTTCTGCCTTTCATCCTTCGTCATAAAACTGTCGACGGTTATTTTAGCTGATAACTTTCCATTACGCTTTCTAAAATGCATTCTGCTACCTTTCTGACCTCAGTTACACCGTACGCCCACTGAAATATCTTTAGTGCTCAAACTCTATTTTACCTCAAACCCTCCTTGAACCTTTCTAAAACACGTTTTGTCCTCTCTCTGACCTCAAAGCTGTCGTATATCTTACCTGCACCATTTACCTTAAGTCTCCTCACTGCCTTAAATCGAGTATACTTTTAACCTTCACTCATTCAGGAGGGATATGCTGAGCACACACTTACACACCCGCAAATTACTTTGAGTGACATAGACGTTAGCCCCTTTTTGAAAGTTCCTGTGTAATCTGTGTCATCTACAGCACTTAAACCCTCTCCTAAACTTTCCTTAACCCCTTCTCTCTGCACACCGCCCTCAGCTTCTCCCAGAAAATTCATTTTCACTTCATCCCTCTGTCTCCTAGGGACTTTCTTCAACACCTTTCTCCGACTGCCACATTTCAACACCGTCTATAAAGCATGAATCAGTCTCAGGGCGTTATAAACTAGCCTGTTGGATGTGCAGAATTATTTGACTGCTGAAAATGGAGCGCTACCTCACTATTATCCGGCTCGGGGCACCTTCCGATCCCTTCTCTGCCTTTGCCTCATCTTATGTCTCTCTTAAGGTCCAACCGCATCTTACTGCATTCATGGTTACACTCAGACCGTTTAACTCCTCTCTCACTAGCCATGTTTCCCTGCTGGGCCTGACCACTGGTTGCAGGTGCAGATCAAAGCAGCTAAACATCTCTCCAGAGCTGCAAATCAATCACTGTCACTTAGTTTTTCCACCTCCAGCCTCTGTTTCTTTTTTTTAAATTAGGACCACAGACACCTCATGGTAAATTTCCAAACAACTGCAAATATATTGTAATACATGAGTCAATATGTCCTGTCTGACGTCTGAACATCGACTTGAAAAAGGATATATTACTGGTTATCTGACACCTTATGCCTGCCCTGCATGGGGAACATCTGCCGAATTCGAATAGAATTGACATCATGCATCTACAAGAGCCTGTAATAAAAATGAAGAATGGCGAGCCATCCACCTGGGTTACATGTCGCTCCCATCTCTCTTTCATCTCTTCTGTTTCTCTCTTTACCCTGAACCATCTGACAAAGCCCGAATGACATTTAAAGTGTGTCAAAATGAGAGTATTTGCCCATTCAGGCATATGTGAGAGAAACAGGTAAAGGGGCGGATCGTCCACCTCCAACCAGCCTGTCCAGCTAACGCAATACAAGTCGGCAAACCATGGATATGTACCATTTGTACGCTATCCTTTATTGGGTATGTTAACATCTTAATTTTTTTTTCACTTCAACAAGGCTGTGGTTGGAACATATTTATGTCTAGGCACAAAAAAACAGAGTTTTGGTGCCACATTCATGGTTAGGAAAGCAGAGTCTTGCTAAAAAAACAGCTTGTGTGATTGTTGGTCTTGAACAGTGGTCTGCGGCTTGGCAGCTGTCTCACCAAAGTGACAAAGCCTCAATGACAAAGTCAGGTCATACACATGTAATAAGAACAACGTCACTTTAGTAATGCTGATATGATGCATATGAAACGTACAAATGTAATGTTTCCGTGGTTTGCATAAACATACAATGCCAACATTTTCTCGCGACAACCAGCCTGATCCAGCTGTGCCTTGTCACTGTGTCATTCTCCAACTCAAGAGAGAGGAGTCTCAGTCCTAGACGAAGACCAGTGGGTGGAGAAGGACTGGTGTGAAGGACTGTCAACAAGCTTTCCCTTGTTTTCTGACCCACAGAAAGCCCTCTCACACTGAAAGGCAGAGAGTTTAAGTTGTGTTTTGAAAATAATCCCTTATTCTCCATTTCCTCTATCATTTGTTCTCATCATTGCAGGAAATGGGTTCACAGAGGGTGAGCATGAGGAGAAGAGGAAGAGAGTGTAGAGAGCCAACTGTGGAACAAACTTTGAGACACATACTTTATCAAAGAAACTCCTCCAGGCAGTGCATGGCTATGAATACAGGCCGTCTTTATCATATTTTCTCCTCTCCTCTTTTCAGAGACCGTATGTGATGAGATCCAGTACACCGGCTAACGAGATCCTTCAGACCTTCCACAAGGTCCATCCCAGCTACCCAGCAGCCTGGTCTTTGGAGATGAAGTCTCTACTTAGAAAGGTAAATGAGCAGCACATGCATAATGCACAGTGCACTCAAGGAGCAGAACCATACATGGTATGCATTTACCTCACATTTTCACGATACCTCCCTCACCACCACTCTTTCACAAAACATACCAAAGGTGACTGCTAAGTAGGGCTGCATTTACTATTTTCATTATTGATAATGTGACAGTTATGTCCTTGATTTATCGTTTGGTCTAACTTTACAAAATGGTGAAAAATATACATCCTAGTTTGTTCAAGTCCGAGCTGATGTCTTGAAATGTCTTTTTTTGTCAGTCCAAAACCCAAATATTTTCAGTTTAATGAGATATAAAACTGAAAAAGGGAGAAAATCTACATATTTGCAATGCTGAAAACAGCATTTTCTGCCATTTTCGCATGAATACTTATTTTAATAATCTAACAAATAATCAATTAACAAAATAGTTGATTATTTTTCTGTTGATCGAGTAATAGATTAGTCGAGAAATATAAATATCCTGAGAAGTCAAGGCCATTGAAATCAATAAAGATTCATACAACCAGGCAGTAGCTATGTTTCCACCCCAAAGTGATTTGAATCATTGGGAAATGCGCATTAAAAGAAATACGAATCCTGTGTGTTTCCATTAAATGTACGGACTTTGGTGAAAACTACAAACTACGAGTTTTCCACAGAACCGGAAACAAAACAAGTCTCGCATTCTTCTTCTTCTACGTTTTCTGGCAGTTGGCAACCAGCTTGTAAATGCATTACCGCCTTCCCGATCCGGAGTGTGGATATCACCATGGAGAGAGGTGCGCTAGGTCAGACTTAATTCGAACATAACTGTTTCCATCCCCGTTTTGCGAATCAACATTTTTTTTAATCAACCAAAACCCGGCTAAAGCGAGCGTATTTCAGTTTGTGCGAATCAGGGGATTTTAATTCAAATTTTGGCGTTTCCATCATAATTTTCCGATGCAATACTTCTAGATGCGCATCTAAACAGGCTGATGGAAACATGGCTAGTGACTGATCTTTGCAATGAGTGCAAACATTAAGCCACATTATTATATACATATTGTATATGTGTATAGCTTGACACCTAGAAGTAACACCACACTAAATGATGCCTGTGGACGTAACATGTGGCCCTATTTCTTGGATAAACCAGTAATATTTGGGAGGTTATCCATACTTTATTTATAAATTAGGTGTGCTTGATCACCACCAGAAATGATGGCATCATGTTGCTTCTCTTCATCCTTCGGTAATCTGTAAAAAGGTCTGCCTTTTAGTTTCGTTATGTTTTCCCTATGTGAACTCATGATGGCAGATCCTGATGTTTTTTCTATGCCACTCACTGCATAATGAACAAGTGTTCAGTGTACAGTGACTCACGATTCAAAGTGACTATCCCCTGGAAATGTGTAGTGTACTCCAAACCTCTCTCAAATGTGGGTGGATTAAAGTGTCACAGATGCTTGTTTGAATTAGGTCTGCCACACCCCCAGGATGCACTGTGGTCATTTATTCAAACCTGCACTTGCCAACTTCTCACACTACCTGGTGGCAAAACTCTGATACCACAATACTCTGACAGTAACTGTAAACATTATGCACAAGTTCACTAATTAATAATCATAAATACCTGGTGAGTAAAGCTTTTCTGGGTGGCCCCTTTGCTACTTTGTCGGAGATAGTCTGGACTTTGCTTTTCATTTTGAAACCTTTATCTCCTGTGGGAGGACAATTATCCATACCTGACACCAGCACTTCACTTGGGCAAACAAGGGGCATCTACAGAATTTTAATCAGGGGTAATTTTCATTGTTGCAGCCATGCTTCGTATACTGGGGTTTTACTTATACATGCAAGTCTCGCAGCGTGCAGTGCTGCTTTTGAATTATAATCGGGTATAATCAGTATTCAAAAACAGGAGTTGTTGGTGAAGAATGGTGACTCATGGTGTTAGACGTTACACAGAACACAGGTATATAAATCTAAGTTACAACGTCCACACAAGCTCATAAACACACTTGGCACTGAGACTATTAATATCACTCCTTAATTAGGATAATTTAGATGTATATTACTTAATGTAATTAGCACATTTTGAAATCTTACCAGTCTATTTATAATGAACTGTCACAAGTCTGTTCTTGTTGCAATTAAGCCATTTGCAGAGCAAACAGATCCACTGTTGCTGTAGCATTTGGGTTTTGTCTTGGCAGAGATCCACTGCAGTCAAACTGTTGCATTGCTTCGTGCTCAGACTCCTCGTACCTCATTGGCATTCCAGTCGCATGTGTAAACGTGTGTGTTTGTGCGAGAGAAAGGGAGAGAGTGTGTGAGTGTGTGAGAGAGAGAGGGATGTAAAGAAAGTGAGAATGTAAGAGGAGAATCCCATGCTCAATACATTTGTCCTTAATCCTCCACACTTCACATCCCCTTGAATCTTCCTCATCACCATCTGCCTCCTATATGTACCTCATTTTCCTCTCTTTCTGTCCCCTCCTTCTCTCTCCATCTTCTCCTGTCCTAACCTCAATACCTTCCACCCCCAACCCCTTTGTCCCTGTATCCTCATTCTCAGACACATCCTTTAGGGCAAACATGTGCTTGCATCTCAGTGGGACTCAGCCTCCAACTTTTTCGAGCCATGCCTCCCCATGGACAATTGTTCTTACTCTAATCCTTTTGTCTCCCTCAGTTGCTGTGCATAGATGTCCAGAAGCGCATTTCCTGTCTAGCAGAGCTCCAGGATCTGGACTACATGTCAGATGTCAACTGGGACGCTGTGCTCAGCAAACAGCTTCCTCCAGGCTTTATTCCCAATGTGAGTATCAGAAATAAACTGAGCTCTGCCTCAGAATGCTACTCCACAAAATGCTCACATCTGAATAGAGCAGAGTTTTTCTGACATCGGCAAAAAAATATCGCACTGCCCTATGCTTTAAAAACGAAATGACGGTCTGTCACAAAAACTGAACAAATATCATATCATAAATTTGCTATCTGTGGATGTTTTAATCCAACTATGTTAGATCTTTGAAAATGGTAGCGTGATTTTGCTCTTTTAAAAAACATCCTGAAACCCCCATCTCTTCTTACTGTTCTCTCATACTTATTCCCATACCAGTAATTCTCCTGAAGGGAACAAAGATGCAAGGGGAAAAAACATGTAGCCAGAACTACCCACTCCTTATCTAATCTTTTCTAGTCGAGCTGTAGACACCACCCCCTGCTGGGCTGAGCTGGATCTCCCACTGAGCGCGTAGACACCCAGATGCAGAATCAGACAAAGCAGCACATGTGTATACATGCCTCCGAGAAAGCCTCTGCATGTCTACGTGCAGCTCCACAGGTGGTCTCTGGATCATTATCATGAGCTGAAGATAACACTTGCATTTAATAATACCACTAGGCAGGAAGTCAAGGTGCTTGGTCGGCAAACTGATGTGCTGTGTTCTCTCTCTGTAGTGTCAGGTTGTGCTGCACTGACTTACTGTGCCCAGTTTCAAAGCTGGTACCTGCACATGAGAAAAGACCACATAAGGTCTGAATATCAGTCAAGAGTCCACCTAACAGTTTGTCTCTCATGCAAATGCCATTAGAAAAAACGTATTAACAATAGCGGTCTTTGGAGTACTTTAATCAAGCAGCATCAATAACTCCTTTGAAAATACTGTAACCATGGAGCTAATCCGTTTTTCCGCTTTAATGGGCACAGATATGATAGAATCATTCAGCTACACTAATAGGGCTGCAGCTAAAGATTGTATTTATAATCTGCTAATTATTTCTGACTAATCGATTCATTTTAAGTCTATAACAACTCAGAAAACAGGGAAAAGTGCCTGTCACAGTTTCCTTGAGCTCAATATAACATCTTCAAATGACTTGTTTTGTCTAAACAACCAAAATGTGTTCAGTTTATATCACATGAGACAAAAAAGATGCCAATTTTCACAATTCAGAGGGTGGAACCAGGGATTTTTTTCACTTTTGCTTAAAAGATGACTTTAATGGATAACTATTATAACTGTCTTTGTTGCTCTCTTGCACAGATGCACTGATTAAGCAATACAAAAACTATCCTGTATTGTTTAAGTCGAGGAACAAGGTGACAATAACCGTCACTCCTTAGTGCCAGAGCTGAATACACGCAGAATAATGACTGCTGCAAGAGAATAATGACTAAATGATTTTATCTAATTCTAAGTCTATCGCAACTGCAGAGCAGCGGGTATCCCCAGCGGCCAGGCTGGCACAGCAGAGGAAAAACACAGAGGATCGATGGGGAGTTGACAGTGTCTATCTCTCTAATTATAGGCCTACCCTCTGTCTTTACTCCCTCATAGACCATTAATGTCTGAGCAGGAAGGGAGAACTCAGTCCTAATGTTTTGTTACCTGACTTACCAACATTCAGTCTGCTTTGACTTTATTGGCTTACTGCCGTTTGAGCCTTAAACTTTCCTGGAGAGTAAAAGCTTTCACTGTAACCTATAGTTCATACCAGAGGTGGGTCCAAGCCACTGTTTTGCAGATCACAAATAAGTCTTTGCACTCAAGTCCCAAGTCAAGTCCCAAGTCCTAAACTCTGAGTTTCAAGTCCTAACAAGTCATAATGCACTCTTAACCAAATGTAATGCCATTTTAACAACAACAGCAATAATAGTAATAGTAATATAATATATTAACAGATCACAGATTTTTATATTTACCTTTTGGGAATGTTTCCCTTTAATGACAGGACAGCTATAGATTGAAAGGAAATTTGGGATTGAGAAGGGGAATGACATGGAGCAAAGAGCTGTGGGCTGGAATTGAACCCTGGCTGCAGCCATGGCCTCAGCCTATATCGGTTGCACACTAAATAGGTTTTTAAATTTGTAATTATTTGTTAAAAGTATGTTTATGTGTGTAATTTTTTCCGTTCCGCGCGTTTTGCATATTGCGGTCATTTTCTGCGTAGTCTTTATACATAAATAAAATTATCTTTGGTATAATTTTTTTTCCATCTGGTGCACTGTAACGTGACTTTTTTTTTTTTTTAATGTTTATCTCCTGCAACTTGACTGGATGCTGTCAGATTGGTTCAATTAAAGTGGATTTTATCAATAATTTTTAATGTTTGAACCCATGGATCTGTTGTTGTTGTTGTTGTTGTCTGTTTAATGTGTGCTTGTATCTTTCTGTGTCTTTATAGAGGCGAAGACTAAACTGTGACCCCACGTTTGAGCTGGAGGAAATGATCCTGGAGTCCAAACCGCTTCACAAGAAGAAGAAAAGGCTTGCTAGAAAAACCAAGGAGCAAGGATCTGATGGGTCCCCACAGGTAAGGCTTTCAGCTAGACACATTAAATGCAGTAATTAACCACACAAGAAAATGATAAAAAGGCTTTGTTCCAAAATGAGACACCGACCACTGGGAAGGAATAGCGAGGAAATACTGTTCGAGAGACAGTGGAAGACTTGACGTTGATTTGATTTGATAGATCATCTATAATTTAGATTTAATGTGCTTTTTTCGCCACCAGTGTTCCTCAAAAACATGTTTAAATATATATTTAAATTCATTTTGGTTTATCCTGTCCTTAGTGGGTCATATATGCCTCTTAAAGGTGTCTCTCTCTCAGTGCTCATCATTATTCATTAAAGAAAACTGACCGCTGGTTCCATTTGGCCCCGTTACAGGTAGTAAGTTGCTCCTTAGTTTGTCTTTTAAATGTGTCTGGAGTGCTATTAAGAACGTTGAGGACATATTTTAGAGCTCTGTCCTCCCTCACCTTCATCAGAATAAATGGGCCGTCTGCCTGATGGGTGTATGGGGAAGACAAAGAATGCAATCACCTAGCTCTAGTCTGTTATACTCTCACTCCATTCACATAAATCAGCTGTTGTCCTCTGGGTGTTTACACAAAACAGAGAGGAAATCACTAAAAGGTTAATTTGATCACCCGGTCAAGTGAGACGTGGGGGGAACACACACACACACACACACACACACACACACATACACACACATCATACACCCATAAACACGATGATAGTGAAAGCAGATAGGCACAATAGGCAGCAGAGATTTTATTTTTGCTCAAGTGCAGCAGTGGGACCTGATCAGTGCTGTCATTTTTGTTTCAAGGATAACTGCAGCTCAAACGACCTTAAGTCATTTGTGTTTATTTTATCTTAAGTCCAAATAGGACCTTCGTTGTGAAAAAGCTCTGAGCAAACCCTAAAACATTGTTTATGACAAGAAAGGTCGGGCTGACATGTTATTATGCGAGGGCTTTTTCAGGGACTATATACACAACTGGTATTCTGAAAATAAATACTGCAGGGGCCGACTTTTAGGGGCATTTCCAAGTGATATTATTGTTGGAGCTGCTGTCAATGGCAATGACAATTGGATCGCTTTCCATTTTGCCCAGAGCCTAGCAGCTACTAAAGTTTCCACATTTACTTCAGTTGTCATTTCCGCCACTGGGGATAGTGACTGCAATGAACTTCCATTCACTGTTTCCGATACAGTGCTTTATCTGTTCATCAGACCACGAATGAGACAAGAATTAGCTAGCTAGCTCACCCTGAGGTCCCTCCACCTCATTCCCAGAAGACAGAGACGGATCGTCAGTTAGCAGCTTTAGCAACTTGAATTAAGACAGTGTAAACCCCAGCGCCGGGAATAACTGCATGCCAGTGGCTAACAGCGGTACTGGGTTTAACTTGTATAGCAGCAGCAGAAAGTTTGCTAAATCGGTGGGGAATCGGGGCAGTCCAGGATCAGACCCCTTGTGCTAAGGTTTGCCATAGCCACTAACTGAGGATCAGTGTCTCCCCCCACAAACAAAATGTAACTCTGTGGGAACAGATGGCTTTTGAGATAGCTACAGAAAGCTATCAGAGAAAACAAAAGTGCTATCCCCTTCCTGTTTTAATTGTGCAATAGTTGGCACACTTCCTTTGTGCTGTACATCAAGCCTTCATTTTCCAGAGAGATCATACACAGTGGCAGACCAAAATGCAAAGTGAGGCTCATAGGAAACCAATTTAAATGTCTATGGTGTCATTATACAAACGATATTACATTCTGCAATCAACATACGTCATAATGATAAGTTAAAGCAAACATGTCAATCTGAACTTATTTACTTTAAATATCTGATGTTTTTTATATATATGGACCTTTGGTCTGCTAATCATATACCTTTTCTCCATTCAGTGAAATGGATTTTAGTCAGGAACACTTAAGTCAAAGAAAACTTAATTTCCATTTGAAGTATTATATTTATCAGTATGGCTCTGTTTTGGGGCCTATCTGCCTTTCCTAGGCCATACAGAAAGCCTCTTCCACACCTACGTGAGGAGCCTAAGGCAGAGAGAGCAAACCTCTCTGCCCTTCAACACGCTTATGTGGAAAGCCTTAAGGCAGAGAGCGCAAACCTCTCTGCCCTTCCATGTGCAAATGAGGAAAGCCTTAAGGCAGAGAGAGAGCATACCTCTGCCCTTCAACGCGCTTATGTGGAAAGCCTTAAGGCAGAGAGAACACACCGCTGTGCCCTTCCACGTGCAAACGAGGAAAACCTGAGGCAGGGAGCGCAAACCTCCCTGCCCTTCCATGAAACATGGACTACATGAAAAGCTTAAGGCAGGGAGAGCAGCAGCAAAGACACCCCGGGAGCAGACCTTAACCAGCATTAATGACAAACAGAAATGACATTGATAAGTCAGACACAACATGAAAAGGAGGAGATGGGATGGAGGGGGGTTGCAAAGTGGCTTGCAGAGGAAGCAGCAACAGTAGGCAGGCCAGCACAGTTTAAATAGGGCGCCCTGAATGAGATTTGCCAATTGGTTGCATAGAAAGGAATCATATGATCTATCAGCTGACTCCTTTCAGTCAGTTGATTGGCTGTTGGCGATCAGCTGAAGTAGCTGGGATGTGAGCTGAGCTTGACATCAGGTCCTGCCTGAACTAATGCTATACTCAATTTGATAACAAAATGATGGTAAAATGTAATTTGTCACCACTGACCATGCTACAGTTTTTGACCACTGCCACACTACTTGCTGGAGATCAAACAGCTAATAAAACAATGAGTCAGTCATATGTAAATGTGTAAGAGATACAGTAAATGGTAGATTTACTGAAGCCAGCTTTCTACACTAAAACACGTTCCTGCTACAAGAAACATTTTAGTAATGAACCCTTAAAACAGATCAGTTCTGTTTATCAGAAGAAATGTATTTACAGTACGGGAGTCAATCGATTGGTACAACAGGGAAGTGACACACTGCAGTCTAGGCTTCTGTCCAGTTTTCAGTCTTTAGATTTTTCAATTTCGACAGTAAAAGCTCAGAGAGATCCAGCAGTAATGAGAATCAAATAAGTCATAGTTTAATTTGTGTGCTTTTACCAGTAATAGAGCAGCAGTGTGTGTTGTGTGTGTGGGTGTGTTGGGAAACTTGCCTTCACACATATGGTATGCACAGACAACCTACGCACACAACCTAACCTACTGCACGCACACATACAACCTATGTCATTACAAAGTCAATAAGTTTGGACCCTCTCCCACTGTTTGGCACATTAGACCAGTTTATGGGACTCTTTTCTAATAGGAGTGAAGCAATTTGTGTGGTCTAGACTCCAGAGCAAATACCTTGCCAGCTCGCAATAAGAAGTCAGTGCCGGTCCAAAGTGTGCCATGTTTTATGAAAGCTGACAGCTGCTTGTGGAGACCTGCCTGTGTGTATATATCGGTGATATCTCACTGTGCAGCCGGGCAACATTCGTCATCCCTTGGCCCATTCGGACAAAGAGAAAGTCCCCTATTCTAATGAAATAATCATAGTAGCCATTATGTGAGACATTTGTTAAGTTTATGGACACAGATGACAGTGTACGGTCAGACTAAGGAAAAGAAATGGCTTTGTACTCTTGTGGCTTGCATTCTCTAATAAAATCCCCTTATTTATTCTGGTATCACAGGAAACATTTGATTGATGCAGCTTGACTGAAACTAGCGTTAATCATATTCAGCTGTATTTGCTTGACAGATTTTCCACATGAAAACAAAGAAAGCCAATTTAAACAAGTACTACAGCTAATCTTATACTGTAGGAGGTTTTATGAAGATCACTGAAGTGTATTAGTAGTAAATAGTGGTAATGGCTGTGGTTTGCTGAACTCTCTTGAAAAGATGAAAAACAGAGGACTACAGAAAGAAAGTCCTGTTAAACTCCCTCTCTGAAGCCATGCCATTTTAGCACCATAACACCAGCCAACAGAGTCTGGGGCATTGTTCCTCCTTTTTAAAGCACCTTCCATAAACCTCAGTGTCACTTTTGACGGTGTTTTTGATAAACAAGTTTGTTCAGAAAATTGAGCTCTTGGTAAAGAACTATATTCAAAATTGAAGTTGTATTTTTTCTGGACAGCCTGGAGAGAACTTCCAAGCCTGCGATTAAATCTCCCCATCTTTTTTTTTTTTTAAGATGTTCTAGTCTGTAATTAGCCTTGGGTGTATCTCCTGTTGTGCGGATCCTGTTCAGTAAGCGGTGGCCAAAGTGTCTGGCATCTAAAGGCCCTATCCCATTTCTCATTTTTACCCCTACCTCTTGTTTTCTAGTGCCACCTTGTCCCTTGGAACAGAATTACAAGGGGTAGTGGTTAAAATATTCCACTATGAAATGGGAAAACCCTTCACGACTGTAATATGTCATTGGTTGTCATTGATACAAGCGTATAGTTGTCATAAACACACAAGCCATGGCTAGGTGCCCCGATCAGTTGGGGTTCAGTCCCTTGCTCAAGGGCACCTCTGCAGTGCCCAGGAGGCAAAATGGCACATCTCCAGCTGCCAGTCCATGCTCCATACTTGGTCCACAGGAGGATTTGAAATGGTGACTCCCCAGTTCCTTAGCCAAGCCCCTATGGACTGAGCTCCTGCCGCCCCTAATGCCAGACATTGTGAATATGCTGTCCTCTGCTGTGATGATTTCATTTGCATGTTTTTTGTACCTCACTAAATTTCTTGCATATTGGTGTGTGTATGAATCATTGCTAAAACCGTAAATGGCAACCGCTAATCAGCTAAATACCACCCTGTCACTCCTCCACTTTTAGGAGGAACCATGAACTCAAATACACCTTTCACCTTTCGTTCAAAATTATTTGTTTGACTGGCACACTATTCGAGTAGTCCAGTTTTGCAGCGCGTGCTGGTCTGTCTGTCTATCAGGGAGAATACTCGTTTTACTGTCTATAAATATCAGTTTGTGTTTGTGCAGCACTTTTCCATATCCATTTACAAAGGACCTGTGGGGCCACTTGTGATGGATGTATGTGAAAGAAACTGAGTGCTTGATGTGTGTGTGCATGTGAAAGCGAGAGAGGGAGATAGTCTGTGCAGCCTTTCTGAAGCATAGCAGATCAATATTGAATGAAGTAAGCTAGTTGCCCTAATGCCCATCCCAGCCAGCTTCATACTCATTACCCTGAGGCTGCTCTGTATTCTTTTTGCATATTCCTCCACTCCAACTTTATTTCTCCTCCCTTGTCCTCACACTTTTTCCACGATGCTGTCTGCAAGTCGCTCTCCACCCATACAGCATAGGACCCCTTCCTCATCCATTTTTCTAGCTCCTCTTTTATCTCTCTGTCGCTGCCTCCCTGTCGTCGCCACGCTCATAATGTAGCATAGAATTAGCTCAATTAAATCACTGATAATATACAGCAGAAAATTGGACTTGTGCTGTGAGAACTAAATAAACTGTTGGACTCCCATTCACACACATCTCTCTCCTAATCAGAGATGTCACTTTATTATTTACTGCATGTATGAAATACACTAGAAACCTGTCCTATTCAATGTATTTAGAAAATGTAGAGCAGGGTACATAAGAAATAATACCAGTGCTATTGTCCATACTGCATGTGGATGGAGTTTTGAGTGTAGCCATCTGAATAACCTGACTGTAATAATGTCAACTCAAGAGAGTGTAGTGTTGTCACGGTACCAAAATTGGGACCCACGGTACGATACCAGTTAAAGTGTCACGGTTCTGCGTAGTATCACAATACCAGAGCAAAAATGAGGCAGATGTGCCTTTTGTCATTTATAAAAAGATAAATCACTTTTCTATAATACATCAATGATATTTCAATGGAATAAATTACTTATTGACTTATTCATACTTCAAAAACAGCATCAATAAGTGATTAAAATAGGGGGGGATCAAAATAAAATAAATAAATAAAATAAAAATCAACCAGCCACCCTCCTCCCCTGACAAGTAAAGAACAGTCCCTTCAGTGCGGTGAGGTTTGTGGATCGTTACCTGCCACAAAGAGAGAAATGTGAACGGCTCGTTTCTCCTCTGACATGTCACATACCTGTGTGTCGCCACGGCTCGGCTGTTCAGATACTACTGGGCAGTCCTGACACCAACGAAGAGGAAATTATTGGACCTGGAGCCAGGCTTCTCCGTCGCCGGTAAGCCGTTATCTTGTGGTGGCTATAGCGCTCCGCCGTATTCCTGTCTGTGACCCCCGTTCAACCCACAACCAGCAGGATTCGCCTTTCGTTTCTGCTGCTGGTTGAAATCTGTACTCGCACAGTGTGCTCCTGAATGATTTCTTTTGCTCGCACAAAACTATTTTTAGTCGCAAATGTGAGTAAAATGCTCGCACCATAGTGCTCTATAGAGGAAAACAAATCACTGTAGCATATATAAACAAATCTAGCCTACACGTAAAAAGAAATAAATAATAACTTTCACTGCTCAAAGATACTCAATAGCTCAGCTAATACCTGAAATGTCACTGGAAAACAAACCACTGCAGCAGCATATTGAGTGCCAGGTGGCCAGCGCGCACTGTTATTGGATGGCGCATGGACACTCACCCTCTTGCGATTGGACTTTGAACTTAACCCACAGTAGTGGTACCGTGAGGTACCGTAGTACTACGGTACTCTAACATTATGGTATCATATGTACCGTGGTGTTTAAGTACCGCGGTCTACCGTTGGTACCAGTACACCGTGCAACACTAAGAGAGTGTAGACAATGTAGAGAGTTAGAGTTAAAGTTAGGGTTAGGGCACAAAAACAACTAATTGGTATTTAGAAGGGAATTTCTGACCAGTTTGGAACACTTATGACTGCGATAATAAAACCAAAAGTATTACAGCAGAATAAATGTTTTTGCAAATCACTGACATGTTAAATTTGTATGTTTCATATGTAGTGGGTATGTCTAAACTTTATATTTCTTTACCTTTTGGTTTTCATTTTGAAGTTTTGACAGTGCTGTAGTTAACATGTGGTTAGGTTTAAGCACAATAACCAAAAATCATGTTTTGGCCTAGAATACCGTTGGGTCACTACAAACACGGTTGGGCATGTCCTGAACTCTTGCGTAATCTGAACTACATCATATGTATGAAACAAACAAATGTAACACATCTGCAGTACAGTGCAACAATACAGTATATTTTCCAAGTTGTTTTTTTCTAACTTTTGAAACTTGCAACATTAGCAAATCTTGCTTAGACTAGGTTTTTGACTGAGTTGTTGCCTTTGTGTTTTGGGTGTGTGGCAGGATGTGGCTTCTTTGTTGTCAGGCTGTTATTGTGTTTCCAGGTGGCAGTCATAGAGTTCCACATAATAGCTGGAGTGGTCCCAAGCAGTTGCTGGGGGGGCATATCAGGAGGTTTCAATGATCTGTCATTTGTGTTTCCAGGATATTGTTAGGTGGTTTCCAGAGCGTTTGGAAGGGCTGCTTTGGTGATAATAACTGCTGCTAGGGTGTTTGAGATATTTGCCACAGCAGTTATCAGTGGCTGCCACAGTGAACTATGTGAGCTGGAGAGTTGCTAAACATGGAATACTGCAGCACCAAAAGGCACACCAACAAAGTCAGCAACTAGCTGGAGAACATAGCAGAGCATTCAGTGGCTAAAGGGCCAGGATACGTCTCTCTGGAGTTGGTAGGGACCAAAACAAGAGCTAAAAGAACAGCAAATACTGGACTAAGATTTGTCAGGTCGCTAGCTGGATGTGTAAATGAGCAACTGTTACCTTACAATTTCACCACATCAACTTAAAGCCCCTACAAGGAACTTTTAACTGGATATGCAAAAGTTTCGCGTTTCTGCTGATGTCTGTGCGTGACCTACAACAGCAAATGAGACCATCGGTGTGAAGATAAGCTATTTCTATATAGTGTATATCCATACCTTTAGGAAACTGTCTCCGGGTCCGCCCCAGGTCGCTTCCAGGACGAAACGATTTACGCCGCTCAGACGGCACACGTCATCTTACCTAGCTGCTTACATTTATAGTGACTCTTATAAATAGTCGCTATTCCTCCTCCTCGACCCGACGTCCGTGGGAAGTTAAAATAGCAGCAATCATCGGGTAAAAGTTCTGTGAAAGCACTGGACTCACCAACAGTCAGCCACGTCTCAGTCACACAGAGAAAATCCAATCCTCGGGAAGTCAGGAAATCCTTCAGGATAAACGTTTTGTTCGCTAGCGATCTAGCATTTACCAGCCCAATCCTGGCAGGAGCCGGCGGGTCCACGGCGTTAGCTGTCCGGGGAGCCACACACAGAGGCCGCAGGTTGCGCAGATTCACCCCGCGCCAGCGGGGACGAGGAGAGCAGGGGCCGCGGGGCTGGAACACCTCATCCGGGCCGATGACAGGTACCAGCCAGGTCTCGACAGGGTCCAGCGAGTGCCGAGAAATAAAGAGGCGAGGCACCGCTCCATACTCAGTCCAAGAAGCCGTGGAAGTGCTCGCCAAACAGGCCTTCAGCCTTACCAGCCAACCGCTGCGTTTACCCCGGCGGCGGTGGCGCTTACGCCGGAGAGGTGGAGCTGGGGTCCCCGATAGGAGCGGGGGCAAAGTTTTCCCGTCTTGTTGTTTCATTCATCCCCAAAACAAACACATGCGCGAGCCAGGTAAGCATCTTTACGACAATACGCGCTAGAGCTCATGGGAAATGTAGGCTTCATTCCAGCAAAACACTACCGCTTTTGTCCACAGGGTCGCCAAAATCAACTCAAAATTAAAGTTCCTTGTAGGGGCTTTAAGATCATATTATGTTAATGTTGTGTTCTCAACTCTTTTTTTCTGCCCCAAGGTGCAGGTTTAAGTTACTTAGAGATGTAGTAAAAATCACGTGGTAATCAATGTAAAAGAAAGAAGGATGACTGTCTCGGCACTATGGAGAAAGACACAAAGAGAAACTGGATTTAAAGTCATTGTTTGCATGTAAGGGACACAAACAGTTTTTTCTTTCACACCATCCTGTGATGACATGCATTAAAAAGAGAAATAATGTATGGTTACAGTAAGCCTCTCTGTCTTATTGCACCTGCAAGTGACATTTAGTCCACAAAGGATAAGATAAAAATTGATTTGAAGAGGCGGCACAGAATTATTGGAAAATCACTTACAGGTAGTCAGTATTAGAGTCAGGGTAATCAATGGGCCACTAGAAGAGATGGAGAGCTCCGTGTGTATCCAGGTTTATGTGTGTCACTAATTAAACGTGCATAATCAGAGCTCATCTTCAGTTTACTAATTAGAGCAGGAATATCATCAGAAGCAGTCAAACAGTTGTAGCTCAAAAAGAACTTGTTTTATATTTTTCTATCGAACAGCAGGCTCAGCTGTAAATGCTGACATAAAATATGAGTCTGGACTGTTCAAATTACAGTCAAGTGCACACTCATGATGTCTGCACACTCATACAGCATCCATCATTTTGCAGACCTTCTCCTTTTTGTCTAGTGTCTTTGACTTAAGGATCAGGGATTCTTTAAATCATTGGGATATTATTCAATGTATGACATATTAAAACACACTATTTTTCTTGGACCACAGTGCATATAAGTAGTAACACTACAATTAAAAGCTTTCCCCAGCTTCAGACAGAGATATAGGAAGCCCAGATAAGGACATCGAGAAATGCACATGTGAGGCTCTCGTCCAGCAGAGCACTCCCAGTTGGTTTGTCTCATTAAATGGAAGGTTTAATTCAGCAGTTAAAGCGATTAGCTTTTGAACTGCTTTTTTATAAGCAACAAATAAAGAGAGAGAGAGAGAGGGAAAGACAGGGAGAAAGAAACAAGTGGTGAATGTTACATTACTACAGTTATTGTTACTGTTCTCTCTGGAAGGCCATTATTCCCAGCAAGCTTAGCTTTAATCCTTCCTTCCTTACGTCCTTCCTTTTGTCCTTCCTAATTTCCTTTTCTTTCTTTCTTTGAAGAAAGCAAGGAATGAGGAAAGGATCTAATTTCCTTCCTTTCATTTCCTTTCCTCCAACTCTCCTTTTACTTAATAACAAACGTTTTCTTATTTTTTTGAATCAAGATTCAAAAAGCAACAACCTGAGATCTGCTTTGTAAATGACAAAGCTGCTTTATGGGGAAAGGACATATAAAGGTGGTGTTTTTTTGTAAGGTTCTGTCATGCCTTTAGATCTATGAAAATGTCATTATGACCGTATCAGAGAGAGACACTACATCATACCTTATGTCCCGCCTGTCACATCTCTTGTGTATCACATCTATCACTGATGTCTGACAAATCATATACAGCATTCCTCCTCTGTCTCTGTCTGGGTCTTTGTCCTTTCGGTAGTCTGCATCACCCATACAAAAGCACACCCTGTCCTTCCAGTCTCTGTCTGGATGTTTGGTAGTTATGTAGTTATGTTCATTCTGTGTCCATTTGAATTTTCGTCTGCGATTTTGTTACAAATAGGGTCCCTCAACCAAAAACCCACAAAACAAGACTGTGGCTGTCACTGCATGCATGCAACATTATTACACAATGCACACTCTTCCCCTTCTGTTCCTTTTTGTTCACCTTTCAAATGTAAATACACAACTCCCTCTCTTCTCTCTCCTTCTCTTTATTTTCCTGCCCTAATTTAGTTGATGGCTTTTGGTGTGCCAGTGGCTGCTCCCCTGCTGTGACAGCACCTGTACAGAGCCTCTCTGCTGGGCTGTGTGACTGACTGCTCTGGGCAGGGAGTCAGCCATTTGTCTCATAAAAAGGCTTCCAGGAACTTTTTATGTTTTGATGGCCTATCTAGCTGGAGGAGGAGGAGTGTGTGTGTGTGAGGGGGAGCAGCATGTTATCGTACTTGCATGTGCGGTTTTGCATGTGATCCTTCTCTTGAGGATAAGGGAGCGTGCCCTTGAATGCCCTTACTTAAAGGGAAAGTTCACCCCAAAATCAAAAATACATCCTTTCCCTCTTACTTATAGTGCTATTTGTCAGTCTAGATTGTTTTGATGCGAGTTGCCAAATGTGAGATATCATCAGCTTTAAACACCAGAAGATGAGTGATATCTGGCTCCATTATTTCTGAGAGGTGGCAGACATCTCTATGGCCGATATCTCCAACACACTGCAACTCAAACCATAACAATCCAGATTGATAAATAGCACTACAGGCAGAGGAAGAGTATGCATTTTGAATTTGGGGGTAAACTGTCCCTTTAAAAAAAATAAGGAAATTCCCTAAATAGAAGACATTTTGAAGTCCCAAGTTTGGAGTTAGTTGTTTTATCTGTGTGTTTTATTTTGGATGGGTACACACAAAGAGCTGATATTGGTAGGTCTTGGAAAACTGTCATTTGAACAAGCAAATGAAGAAATTTTCTCTTCATTTTCTCCCCTGTGTTCTCGTGTCTCTGCTAGCCTGTCTCTCTGTCTCTCACACACACTTACACACACAGAGTAGACTCATAATGATGGTGTATCTCTATGATCTATCTCCTCACTGCCTCCTTGGGAGAGTGAGAAACCACCCGTCTACTTGTCCTGGCACTACAGTAGTGTGAGGACAGCCTGGCATGACAGAGCCGGATGTTCTCACATGATTAAGTGGGCCAAATATGTATGAGTGCATGGAGCAGGTGGAGACATCAGAGCACAAGTGTCCTCTAAGTTAGGTCGATTTCCTCATCTGGCATCTTATTAAAGACGACGAAAATAACATGGGGAGAGCAGTGTGTACAGTCTACTGCCTGTTGAATATTTGTGCTATAGTGTGTGTGAGCCAGCAGGTACAATGAAACATTAAGTCGTTATGTCTCTAACCAGTGACACCAAAATAAATTTGTGTATATCAAATGTAATCAATTCAGATGCTGTAGGTGGGACTAATAAGGACTGATGATCGCTCCGGACTTTCCATCGCTTTTTCAGAATTGCCTGCAGTGATCATGGAGTTGGTGATATTCTGTGTTTGTCTCTGTTCCAGAACGGCCAGTTGCAGCAAAGATTGGATAATGTCCAGAGAGACTTCATTGTCTTCAACAGAGAAAAGTAAGAAACCTCTATTATCTGCCCAATACGTTCAAAATTGGCATTGTAAATGTAAATGTACGTTATTTATATAGCCCTTTACAACAACCCACGGGTGAACCAAAGTGCTTTACAGAATATAACATACAATTAAAACACATTGCAGTGTTTCAGGAAAGCATCACAACTGTCAGTGTTGTGAAACTAAAAAAATATCTTAGAAACATTACATTCTTTTAAAATGAAAGAATATACAATATAAAATAAATATGTTCAGTATGGTTAAAAATGTTCTGTAGTTTTTAGACTGTAGCCATTAAAAAAAAAAGTTTTCCTTGCTGGCTGATGAAAGCATGTAGGATGGTGTAAAAGGACAGCAATGTGGCTATTTGTGGCAAGGGAACTGGCCCATATGTGGGTGTGTGATTAAGGCAAAAACAGCGACTGTTAGAAAGAGTTCCCCATGTTGAAAATGAGATGTTTCTGGAAGTAAATCCAAAACAGACTAAATTAAAGGCAAGTCAGAGAAGAACAAGATGAGTGGTCTCCTTTGTGGTGCAGGGAATCAATTCCCCCCAAATATCCAGTTCCAAATAATTACCTCACTCCACAGGTGTGAACTATCATGCAATTATGGGCTGTATTTAAGCACTGTGTCATTTAATGATTGTTGATATGTCTTGAAAAGGGTCTTTGTGACTAAAACGTCAACTCTTTTTCAAATCAATGCAGAGGTGCTAAGTGTGTGCGCGAATTGACTTTTTTCTTTGGAAGTCGAGGAAAAACACCATTGACCTGCATGAGTAAATGTTTACACAGCAAAACAAAAGGCAAACAAAAAAGATACCAAAGCTTATGGCAGATTAGGATTTTGAGGAAAATATGAGGTGGGACCTCTTCATGTAAAAGGTCAAGATGGCTGTCCAGTTGTGTGCCGGCTTTGGCTGAAAGATTGGACTTGAGGATAGGAAGATAGTTGATAAAAGTCTATGAGAACAGATAGTCCAGGGGTTAATAAATTTAAAAGCACTAAGCATGACTGAGTTCAGAGAGCACAATTCAAACGGATGTCAGAAATTTAAACATGAAATGTGATTCACATGAGTGAGGAAGTGTATGGTGATTAACACTCCAAAACAAGGTCAAACCGGTTGTGAAACAACACGGAGGAAAGAAAGACAGACAGACAACTTAAAGGGATACACTGCCAATTTTCAACCAGCTTTGTATCTTAACAATGTGGGTAGTATGTGCAAATGAACAACCATCTTATCAGCACCTAGTCTCGCCACCAGACAATCAGAGATCTCCGCCTTCTGATAGTCTGGGGACACTCCTTTCTAAAGTGTGCTTAACACACCGGAGAAAACGGCCAGCAACAAAGCAACGGCTCTTGCATTTTTTAGACGGACACGCCCTCCCGGAAATGTGGAAATGAAGGACTTACAACGACTTTGTTTAAAACTTTTAACACAGTCGGACTATGTTTACGAGCACAAGAGTTCAGCGAGCCACCGAAGGACCGCCCTGCGGATTTACTATTGGTTCTGCAACGTGGAGAGTTTTTTTAAACTCTGAAATTTTATCCGCCCATCTAAACACAAAATCAGGGAGAAAGACATCAGTCTTTAGTTAAGCAAAGCATCTAAAGACTAACTTGTGAGTCTAATCAGAACCCACTCTTGCTGCTCATTTCCCAGCTCACAAAAAGAGCAAGATGACGCCTTTAGAAGTTTTTCACTGGCTCTAGGGCTGTAACTCGAACCACAGCCTGTATTTCTGCATTTTCATATGCTCACCACCAACAGTTTCATGAAAAGACCATCTTTCCAGCAATAAAATACTCCTTTAACTAGTAAGATAGAAAAGGCCTAAAATAAAAAGACAATGAACTTATTAAAATCATTGACGCAGTATTTGTTTTGAGGAGGAATACATCAACTTCAGAGAGTAAAAAGTCTTTTTTAGGGCTACAAATCAGGCTTAGGTTATTTTGGCACTATAAGTATGGCTTAAAGATACAGATGCAAGCCAAACGGTACAGTAAATTGGCAAAATGTAGTTACAAATGGCTAACTTTGGCCATCACAAGTCTATGGGAAAGAAAAAATGCTAACATGCCAATGAAGTGCTCTAATGATGATGTTCTTTCCTCAACAGGTCAAAGAAAGCATCGGTGGACTCAGACTCCTCTGAGCTGTCCATAACTGAGAAGAACAAGGCAATAGAGGATGGACAGAACAACAATGTTGAACCGGCTGCCTACTTATCTGGATAGGTCTGATGACCAGAGATCCCTAGGTAGTCCCTTACCACTTGCACCTGCCCACAGCTTGTAGATCAGCAATTTACACCCTATTGTTCTATCAGCACAGGCACTCAGATCTGGTCTTCAATGTTCCTGCACCACTACGTCGTCTATACAAACACAACTACGGTATGCACTTGTGCTTCACTGTTCACCCACATAAACTACATCAAGAGCTCGAGAACTGCAGGAGAGAAATGGACTCCCAGAGCAGCAGTCATGTCAGCCAGACCCAGGCTTTTCGCTTTCCTGTCACCAAGAAGAATGACTCTCAGCAGAGTGTCACTCATATCATGCTCCCTTACATCACTCTGGTGCTCTAAGGTCTGCTCAACCTTTACTCCGGGCAGTGTGCTGAAGTGAAACGGAAGTCACTCCCCTGCCAAAAAAGGAGACAATGCCACACCTGCTCAGCTGTTACAGGAAATAAAGTCTGACGTGGTCAGCTATGGCTGGAAGCTGTACGCACTGCTGCTGTCTTGGGCGGGACACTCAGATGTTTAATCTCAGCGATGCATTTTCTGGTTAATTACGGTTATTTAAATGACAATGGTTCTCCAGTACTATATGGAAATAGACTTAACGAGGATTGGCATGAGGAGTTAGGTTGGCAATAGTGAAATACAAAGACTTGGGTGGATGGCTTTGTCCCATGTGGTCTACAAGACTTGAGATTCGAGCATGAAACTAAGAGTACGACACATTACAATGGAGAGGTTAATAAGGTAAAATGAGGCCTTTGTTTTTAAGACAGCAACCACAGATTCTTCTAAGATAGGAAATGAAGAGATGAACTGTAGGCTTGAGCATGAATGGCTCACTTTATCATAGCAGCAGATACAGTACATGGTTGTAGTGGTCATTATGCTTAGCTTTGCTAGTCAAGCTAACAAAGATAGTACGATTGCAACATTTGGTGAATATACCCCAGCTCCATCAGCTGCAGATAGAGTCTTTAAGTTATTATTCAGTCAATACAGAAATCTGAAATACAGATGACAAACTCTGGTTTTAAGGTTAACCTTTAAGGTCCATTCTAGACCTTGGAGGATTAAGTTAAGATGCTTCGTCAAGGCTACCAGGTGTTGCGAAGCTTTGGGCACAATAAGTACGAGGTCCTTCTAATGAAAGTTTTTTGTCAAACTGGTTTAACGCGCATTAAAGCACTGACATTTCGGACTAACCTTTGCCTCAATCTGCAACTGACTAGCTGGGTCTCCACATAAAGGTTTATAGCTATGAAAACGTAGACAAAGGTAGATGGTAGATGTTAAATGTTCTGCACTGAACCTGCTTTGCACATGCTTCTTCATCAACTGTAGCATTTATGCACAGAGAGACAAAAAATAATAACTTAAAGCTGTGAGTGACTATTTATTCCCTTAGGGATGGTTTTATAGACAAGGATTAAGCTGAGTCCTAGATAAGATTTATTTTTCATTCAGTTACTGTCTGCAATGAAATTTGTTTTTGTCAAGTAATTTTTTTATGTCCTTCCTCTTTTGTGTTGAGTACAACCAATTACACGTGCCACCGGATAAGTCTGTAAATCTGTATTTGCAATTAAATGCTCTCATAGAAGAATACATTCTGCAACAACATGCTTGTGCAGATGGTATTTAATAGTAATTCAGTACCAGCTGGATAACACAGGGGAGAAAAAAGTTATTAATATTGATTTGCACATACAACCCCAATTCCAAAAAGTTGGGATGCTATGTAAAATGTACATAGAAACAGAATTCAATGATTTGCAGGTCATTTTCGACAAACAGTAGGGGAAATACGTATTCTATTCAAGGCGTCAATTTTACATTAAACAAAATTTCCAATGCAGCTACTGACATGAAATATAGATCAAATTGTTAATATTTCAATCCATAAAAATTAAGTGCAATAAAGTTAAATGACAAAGGAAAAATGTATTAAACAGGCTAACTTAAATTTCAAGACGGGCTTCAAGACTATATACTATATACGTTAGATCTTGAGAAAGACATTTCACTTTTAGAACTTTAAAAATGATTGTCCTAGGTTTCTGAATGCTTACTAAGGGGCTGTCCACACCAACGCGGTATTTATAAAACCGTGACTCTTTGCTCACGGTTTGGCCTTTCATCCACACGTAACCGCAGTTTTGGGCCCCTGTAATTGGAGTTATTTGTAACTGGAGTCCAGGGTGAACTTTTTGGAAAAGTCTGGTGTCAGCAGTCATGTGTGGACAGGATAACCGCAGTTATTTTGTCTCGTCTCCATTGTATGACGTCACAGTGTGTGACGTAAACAGAAAACAGCTGTGTTATTACCTGATCCAGTGTGTGCGAGAGACGATTTGAGGATGGACCTAAACAAAATACTGCTGCTATTTAGCAGCATATCAGCACTTTGTGGCTGTATCATACAACTAACGCTACTCAACCACATCCAGCAACAGAGGCGCAAGAGTGTGCTATTACGGAGACTGCTCCTGCTGCATAATAGTACGCTTCTTGTTGTTTTTCCGGTAATGACATTTTACTGCCTTCAGATTGGCTACAATGGTCTTACAGTTAGGAGTTATATCGCCACCTACTGCTTTGGCATGTGCGTTACATTGCTTCATAGTGGAATTTGCGGTGTCATGTGGACGGAGGTATTTTTATTACACCGCTCGTATGGACGCAGATTTTTTAAAAACTGGAGGCCAAAAAAGTTCGGTTTTAAAAATACCCGTGCTCGTGTGGACTAGGCCTAAGTGTTCTTAAAAGAACAGGGGATGTAACATATTGGTAAACATGCCCCTGCCTGTTTTTTGTTGAAGGTGTTGCAGGCATCAAATTTAGAATGAGTGTATAATTACAAAAAATAATAGAGTTAATCAGTTTGAACATTAAATATATTTCTTTGTATGTTATTCAATTGAATAGACAGTGGGTCGAAAAGGATTCACAGATCTTTGCGTTCTATTTTATTTACGTTTTACACAGTGTTCCCACTTCGGAATCGGGATTTTACAAAACTGTTCACAAGAAAACGATGTAAATAAACAATACCCAGGCCAGGAAATACCCCTTCTTCATACAATTTGATATTAAATGTAAGACTTTGCTAAAATCACACCTGCCTCTGAAGTTTGCAGAGGGTTGCCTTATACACTAGATATGGCACAGAGCTGGTTCCCTTAAACTTTACATGTCGGTAGCAAAAAACCTGAGCTTTTTTCGCAATCACTAATTAAATGTGATTTCTACTAATGTCTTGTCATTCTATTGACCTTGATCTTATCTTTCTGCAATACAACTAAATCCTTTCAAGTCTACGATACTTGTGATAATATTTAAAACACATTTCACTCTATTCAATTCATTACTGTCGGCACTTTTCTATTGAAAATTGGTACAACGTTTTGACTTAAATTTGTGTTGTTGTCGTTGTTGTTGTTGTCACTGATGTAATTTTACAGATCCAAATGTCCTGTATAAGTTGTAAGATATAGTGGGATAGTTAAACAGGTGGAGTGATCCTGGGTATACCTGGGGGAAATTATATTTGTGAATGATTATCTTACTTTGTTTATATATTATAGGACTACCAGATGGGTTGGGTTCAATGCAATAATCCTCTGATGTGGCAGATTCAACCTTTCCAAAAAGTAAACTTATAAAAAAGTAATTGACAAATAGTATTTGACCCAGGTAATACCGTTTTTCAACAAAACTTGTCTACCTAAAAATATATATTTAGTCTCGGAGCAGAATTGTTCCTCACCTGTGAATTTCATTCCTCTTAAGGTTTAATTGTCCCTCAGTTGTCACTGTGTGTTTACTGTATTCAAATGTGATGGATTTGCAAACTATTAAGGTGTGCCTTAAATAATGACTTTCTTTTTCTGAACCAATCTGACAATGCCTTGTGCTTTATTTCACTTTATGTCTTTCTGAATTACCATACTTAATTGAATAAGGATTTTAAGTAAAATGGGACAAGGAATGGCATCAGTAATAAAAGCTTTTTCAAAGTCAAGAATGGTGAGAGGATGTAAAAAGGGGAAAAGGATGTTAATCATGATAAAAGGTCTTTATCCTAAATAAAATTATATGATCTGGAGCGTATGTGTAGGTTGCTCTCCACTATCCTAGATAATACTGCCACCCAATGTTTAATGATAAGTAGTGCAGTTAGTAACCTACAGAGGGGTGCAGGGACTCGGTATGAACATCCATGGTTAATATGTAAAGACTGCTGAGAACACAAAGTGGGGTAGAGCACGCACATCCAAGATATTACAGGTGCAGGACCAACAAGCAAACTGTTTATTATATAAGATCAACGTTTCGATCACATGGATCTGACGAAGATCCATGTGATCGAAACGTTGATCTTATATAATAAACATTTGAGGAGCTACAACAGTGTTGATCTTATATAATAAACATTTGAGGAGCTACAACAGTGTGCGGACTTCACCCCTTTTTTTTAATATGTAAAGACTTACACAAGGACGAGCAATGAAAACATTTTAAATATGACTCCTCATCCCCAGTTTCAGTGGCTGCTGTTTATAAATCACGTGAATTTGGTTTAATGTGGCAAAGTGTTCCAATGTGTCTCAGGGCATTCCTTGATAATGCACCCTCAGCAGCAGACATGCACCATATGCTCTTTCAATTCTCTCCCTCGCCCACACACACCCAGAGTTAACAGATTTGTGTCCACTACTTCTCTAGGTCATCTAGAAGGCACAGTCCCGTCTCTCTTCCACAGTGGGCTGAGCTGAGGCAGCACATTTCCACATTAATGGCTGATCTGAGGGGGATTTTCATTTGATAAACGCTTCCCCAATCTGCTTGGAATCGCCCCAGATGAAAGCAGCAAATCTCAGTACATCACATAAATGGTTAGAATATACTGTTATCTACTCACTGTATACACAGAAACACTCATTGAAAGGAAACGTTTGGACGACGACTAATCTACATTACCCTCTCTGGAAATATTTTCTCATTACAGTCACACACTTTCTTACTTTGTAACCAGCTACGCCAACAAGCAACAACCACACACACATCACCCTTGTTTAAACTGAGGTTGCTGACTCATCTCTTGTTCCAGACCTAGTCTGCATTTTACGATCGTCATCTCTGCCATCTGACATGATTACTATGATGTCATGAGACATTTACTCAGCATTAAACAATGCATGAGGGACCTTGCAGCAGTTTTACAGTTGGACCTCACAGTGAGGGGTGAGTGTGTGCAACCCCCGCCACTCGGGGAACACAATGGGACTGAGTGGATATTTTAGTCATCCTGTTAGTTTGACCACACAGCCAGAGTGTTATGGATGTGTTGTTTTGTTAAATTATTGTCATTATGTGCGCCTTCCTTACCGGTATGCCACATTTACACAGTCTGAATACACCACAGCCTCCGTGACAAATATGATAAGAGTGTGTGATGCAAAATCAGTCCTAATGATTATTCCTATAACAGCAATGGAAAAGTAAGAGGTGTAACTTACCTTTGTGAAATACTTGAGTTTTGATGTTCGCCCAAACTGCCATAAGTGTGAGGCATGTACTCACCTTTGACTTAAGTTCACTGCAACTTCTTCAGCAGTTTTCTTCTTTTACAATTCCTCCCTGCAATATAGACAAAAAACCAAACACTCAAATGTCCTTATGTTTACCCATACTTTATCACCCCAAGAACTGAGCAGGCGATAATGTTGTTCATTATGGCTACAGTAAGCTGCAGCATCTTCACAATAACAGCCTTACTAAGCTAGTGATAAAAAGAAGAAGATATACTTTATCAATCCCAAAGGGGAAATTCAATACTTTCACTCTATTGTCATATACACAGAGGCCCAAAATACACACACATGCACAAACAGGACCTATAATTAATTAAATGGAGGGATGTCACGGCAAGGGGCTGCCCGTGGACAGGCACAGTGGTGGTTGGGGATTTGGTGCTTTGCTCGGTGCGCAGGAGGTGCCTCTCCAGCCACCAATCCACGCTCCATATTTGGTCTGAACGGGGACTTGAACCAGCAACCCTCCAGTTCCCAACCCAAGTCCCTATGGCAGGGGTGTCAAACTCATTTTTGTTCATGCGCCACATACAGTCCGATTCGATCGCAAATGGGCCGGACCAGTTAAACCATTGAATAACATCCTATAAATAACAAACACCTCAAAATTATTCCCTTTTTTCTGTTTAAAAAAGTACACTTTAAAAACACTCATCTATTTAAAACCAAGATGACCAACAGCCTGTGATGTATTCAGAAGAATAAATGCAATTTCAACAATATATCTCAGTATCACATTCAGTCTGTTGACTACTCATTGTCATTACATGTGCATTTTTCTGTACATTTCCACTCCTGTGTAGTAATCCTGACATCACCACATCAAACTAAAGTAAAAGGTCAAGGTGGAAAAGCCTATGAGGCAGCTAATTACTGTTCAACTTGCACCTGAAACCTGGCACCGCTTAGCCTCTTAGCCCAAGTGCATTGCCATTAGGTGTGCAAAGTCATCCAGTGGGCCAAATTGGACCCTTTGGCGGGCCAGTTCTGGCCCCCGGGCAATATGTTTGACAGCCCTGCCCTATGGACTGAGCTACTACTACTGCCCTTTATTGTTGAGCAGCAACAGGAAGTGTTATGTTTGCATTAACAAAAACTGCTAGGCTATTTGATATCTAAAATCAAATCTATATTTATTATCTCCAATTACTGTAAAGCTGTTTAGATTTACTGCAATCAATGATTATGTTTCATTTCTTTTAAACAATGTCTAACACTATGAATATACTTTCAACAATACACATAAGCAGTGAAAGTAACTTGATTTAAATTATAGATTGTGAGAAAAAGCATGTTTAGAAAAACAAATCCAAAGAAAAATCATTTTTTCTCCTCACTGAGAAGTTAATAGCATCTACAATCAGAGAGAGCTGGCTCCAACACATACACTCTGCTGGTGTTTTGACAGATCTCACATCAGTTTCTACTCAACACAAATGTTAGCAGCCAGCCACACCATCACACTTTCACTAAAACCAAGCAACTCTGTAAACATTGAACAGTTATGAAAGGTTTCCATCATTACTGGCCTGAGTGTTGCCAATTAAAAACAATAAATGGTGTAATGTGAATGAAAATTACCTCGAGGTGGAGCTCCTCTGGTGGTGGGAACTGTGTCGGCTCGTTCATAAGCAGGTGTGTGCTAATGTAGTGCCGCCATTTTGTCATAGAACTCGCCAACACTTGGGGAAAGCTAGCTTGACACTTTTTACTGACACTTTTCAGGGCTGTCTCATGTGTCACAACCCTGGGGGGCTATCTGAGGGAAGTCCCCAGGTGCTTAAATTGCTTATTGAACAAATATTAAAAAATGTAAACTAACCGTGGGGCAAATAAAACTGTCAGCATCACTTCTGAACAGTTGAAACAGAAGTTGTATGCAGGTGCGAGGTGGAGGTGTTCTTCTTCACATTAGAGCAGTGTACTGCTGCTCAGTGCTGCCACTGGTGGCCGCAACATGAATTGCATCAAATCTGGGCATACTACACTGTTGCTGTGGGGCTGATTCAATACTAACGTTTATTTGCCCTCAGGACTCAATATTTAACTTGCCATAAAGTACTTCCTTCTTTTCTCTATTAGAATTGTTACAGACCTGACATCTGATATATCGTCACCCCAATAACCCTGTGCCTGTGGCAGGAGGTCAAGTGTCCCAGAGATGCTGGAACTGATGCTGGTGTTTATCAAACTTCAAGTGTTGCTTAAATTACTCATGTTGCTCATTAAACTTGACTCTGAATTGTTCACAACATCCGTCACAGCCATGACTCACTGTGTGAATAACTGGGCAGTTCATACACTATAAAAGGAGAGATATTGTGCCCAATAAAGTGGAAACTTTAGGCATATAAACACCTAGAAAAGATGATGATACAGATATATAGTGCCCTGGAGTTTTAAGCAATCCTGGTTTACTGAGAAATTAGCAATTATGTTTTATACAAATTATAGGAAAGATTCAGCATCTAAAGTTCACCTGCCTTCATGGTGTTCAGAATACATTATACATGGTGTATGCAGATGATTTACAGGGCAAAAAAAAAAAATATATATATATATATATTATTATCTAACATAGAGGTCATGACAGAAAAAATGGGCCAACTTCTACATTTTGGGTCAAATGATAGGACAGCCTGCAAGTTTAGGTCTCTTTCCACTAACCCTTTGAAACCTGGAGCAACATCACTTTGCTTGTGCTGCTTTCAGAAGCCTTTCGCAAGTATATAATCCTTTAAGCCTTGAGCAAATTGGTGTGATTTCCTGCAAAAAACATGGGGAAAATGGCAATGGGCAATTTAAGAAATGTTCAACACATTGCAAAATAGAAAATTATTTTTAAAAGATAGGGAAAACAGAAAAAAAAGCTAGGGAAAACCTATATCTATAATAATTATCATTAATGTATATTTAAAATTATGTTACAGAATTATTCTAATTTTTAAGCTTTTTCCAGGGCATTTTCTTGTTTTTTGTTTGTTTGTTTTTAACTTTCTTTTCTTTTTCCATACTTTTTCATTAGTTTTCTTGTTTTTATGCAGGTGCATAGAAGGACACATAAGTGGGGACACACTTTGAACACTTATGGTACATTTCTTACACATTTCAGTTCACCCTTTGAAACCTGAGGCGCCATCACTTTTCTTGTGCTGCTTTCAGATGCCTTTCACAAGTATTTAAACCTTTGCAATCTGAATAAACAGGTGTGATTTCTTTCAGAAACATGAAAAAAACGACCAGCAATGACCAACTTGTTAAGAAATGTCCCAAAACTGCAAAAAAATTAATATATTTTGAAAATTATTTTAGAAAATAGGGAACAAGGGAAAAAAGCTAAGGAAAAACTATATTTATAATTATTACTTTTTTTTTTGTTGCAGAATTATTAGATTTTTCAAGCACCATTTCCATTTCCCTTTTGTTTGTTTTTAACTTTATTCCTTTTTCTTTTCTTTCTTTCTTTTTTTTAAAAACAATTTTTAAATTAATTTCTTTCGTTGCTCATTTCCTTCTTCCCATGTTTTTGAAAGAATCTGCTCAGGTTTCAAGGGTTAATAAAGACCATTCATATCAAACTAAATTTTCATATGTTCACCCTCTGTGCACACTTCTTGTTGTTAAATTGAATAATGTAAATAAGGGGTCAGAGTCAGTCAGTTGCAACTCATGTTTATTCAGGAAACAAATCATACCTCCACAACACACCTTATTTTTGACCTGCCATCTCTGGGTTTTGATACAACAGTAAAAAAGAAAACAACATAAAAACAATAACAAAGGTTGTCAAACTAACATAAATACAACAAACCACCACTTGTGCCTGCCTCAGTGTGCCTGCCCCACCACTGCCAAAAAAGTAAAAACGCCATCTCCTTCCCTCCCTCCCCCACAGCGGGACAGCGACAAAATAAAAAGCTTCCCTTACCGCACCGCAATCCTCTGCCTTATCAGAAAACAGCAGAGACATAAAAAAAAAGAGCTCGTAGGCCCCCCCAACACAATCAGATCCAGAGTGTTTCAGGCAAACTAACTTGGGCCCGTAGTTATATTCAGGCTGATGTTGAATTGGTCAGGGCTGCGTTAGAGGGCTATGTTGGGATGACAAGGGAATGATGGTCTTCCTCTTGTCCTGAAATGAGAGCCCGGTTTGTCAGGAATGAAAAAGTAAAGCAAGAGGTGAAGTGCTGTTATCTGAAAGCAGGTGTTTGTTACTTATCCATTTAAATTGCATCTGGTTTTCTTTGTTGCAAAGCTCTTCATTACAAGTTACGGTTGAGCTACAAGAGACAGTTGTGTGTATTCGTACTTCTTGTGAACAGGGTTTTTTTTTTTTAATCTTTTTTTTTTCTCCGTTTTCCTTCTCGAGATGGTTTCAGAATGACGGGAGCAGCCAATGAGCTAGAAGCAAATGCAAAGGACGGTTTGTTACAATGATCTTTTGTTTTTATACAGCCATGATGGAGTGCAGGAAATAAAACTCACATAAACCTTTTAAGGGATAAAGAATTGTAAAAACCCTTCCTAAATGTTCTATTCTTTTGTCTTCACAAAATCTTCTCTTAAGCAGATGTGTCTATCGTCTTTTTTAACATCAATAATTACTCAATCAGTACATCATGGGGATGGTATTCATCAAGCTTCTCAGAGGAAGGGGACAAAAGGATCATGGATCACGTCACCCATCGTATTGTGGCCCATGCAGCTCCATGTCCAACGGTACTCCTGCTCTGAGATTTGATAAACACCTTTTTACTTGGTCCATTAAACCCAAACAAGCTGCAACAACATCATTCACAAAGCTACATTACATCTACTGTATATACAATGCCACCTAGAGCTAATCAATGGTACTGCATGATAAGACATGGCTAATGTGGGATCTAGTGTTGTGTTAGGCTGACTATGGAGAAAACAGGCTACTGAAAAGGGGGTGACATTGAAAGCCAAACAGGATGAAAGAACCATAGCATCATTCTGAGAGACGCAGTATCCGTTTTCCTTTGAGAACAGTTTGTTTTCTTTTTTTGTTGCATGTGATAGTACGATTACCAAAGCACCAAGTGAACAGGTTTTCACTGTGTTTAAGGTGTATTCTACACTAAAGGCTGGTCGTGTGTTGTGCTTTGGTGGTACCTTTATCTTTTAGTAGCATTCCCAAACCATTTTAAATCAAATTCCTCAGGAAAAGGGATACAGTTCTCATCTGAGCAGGGTAGCATTGTGACAGGTAAGGCATGAGGATTCAGTGTTTTGCTCTTTTAACTTTTTAACTAATCATGGTCCTCTGCATCTGCTCCTCCCCCCCTCCCTCCCTCCCCATTCCCCCTCCCTCCCACCCTCCATCCTGCACTCTGGCTGCTGTCGTTTTCTGGATGCGTCCCCTTGTGTTTCTGCTGTTTAGCTGAGGGATGTGATGTTGGAACGGCCACCAGGGGGCACTACAATACGCCGGCCGGCAGGCCTGATGGGGATGTCATCTGGGGTGGGGGGACCTGGACGGAGGGAGAAGGGAGAAAGATAAAGCAAGTTGCATGGAAAAAGAGCAAAGAGCACGTAGGCAGTCAGAGGGAAGAAGAAGGGAGGAAAGAAAGAGAAAGCCAAACTGAAAACCAGAGCAGAGAGGGAATTAAAGACGTATATTTAACAGACTGTGGTTAAGAGTGTACTCACGCTGCTTTGAGGAGAAATCAATGCAAAGAAAATGTGTTAAAATGGCCTCAGATGTAGGAGTATAATTTAAGATTCAAATAAATGCTGCAAATCAGATTTGCACAATGACTAGAAATAAAGAAAAGAGATTTCCATTTACACATTTTTATGACATTAGCTTAAACTTAAGTATTAATATCTCCACTTGCATGCTAATTACTTAATGATGCAGTGCACAGCTCTTTGTGTGTGAGCTCTCAAGACGACAGTTTCATTGCAAATTAAGTGCAAATTTAATGACAGCGTAACAGCCACATGCATAAAAGCCTCTAAATTTGGATATAGTGTTAATGTGGGTTAGCTTTACTTTAAAGGAATACTTCACCTACACAATAACCCTTTGTATATTAGTCGTGCTGTGTTACCTTTAATTCATCAAAAAAACTCTGAAGAAATCTCACATGCCTCTGCGGAGGTAGACAAATCCATTGTTTGGGGACCATGCGTAACAGCAAAACATCTATTTACAAGCTCTCACACAACTTGTTCAGTATAATCCAAGCCTCATCCATCCGGTGGTATGCTCAGTACTTCCCAAACATATGCATTTTCGCTTAAACCTTACTATTTAAAACTGAACTCACAGTGAAACACATCTATCTCTGTTCAAAGCCAAACTCCAAAACTAAGATTTTTCGGTAAAAACACATGTTTGGGAAGTACCGAGCATACCATCAGATAAAGGGGGCTTGGGTTATATTGCCCAGGTTGTGTGGGAGTTTGTAAATAGATAATCTGATATAACGTTGCTGTTGTGAAACACGGTCACCAATCAATTATTAAATCATTGTTTGCTGTTTTCCGTGAAGGAATGTGAGAATAACAAAGTTTTCTCCACAAATTCAAGATAACACAGCATGACTAATTGTTTTATAAAGCGGCCATTTTGTTGGTGAAGTATACCAAAGTCACCCCAGCTCTTAAAACCAGACTTACTCTACACAAAATAGCTTTTATGGCATCATGGCACACAAATAATTGTTGTCATACGCTTAAATTATTACTCTTCAGGCAGCAGAGGTTTTTCAAGACACATTATTATTGTCTATGATGTATGGTACGTGTCGCAGAGATGACAGGGGAATGCATATTTCACCGGACCGTGTCCTGTGTGAGTGCGGCTGAAACATTAACAAAAGAAGCTACAGTTTGACATAAAGCGTGATGTTTCCAAAGGATGAGCCAGGGCGTCTGCTGTAACAAATTATCAGCGAGTATATAAATGGAAAGGAGAATGATGTCAGACCGTGATACACTGTATCTAAGCAAACAATTCTTCCCATCTAATCCCAGACAAGTAAATCAACTCTGCAGGTGGTGGCCCTGAAAGAACTAAAATAGACTGACTCATTCTGGGAGTACGCACACATACTGTACGCACACATACAGGAAAACACACATATCCATTACAAAGCCTGGGAAACCAGGAGCAGCCTTACTCCCCTCTAGATTCATGTACTCAAATGTGGAAATTCTTTCCAGCGGAGGTCACCATCTTTTTTCATCGATGAGGTATCACACATACGCTTGTAAAGACAGGTTACTCAATACAGCCAAAGGCTAAACACCATTCTCTGGACTCTCAAAATGAGTTATCTCTCATTAAAAATACTACATGCTTTCACAAAGACAGCCGATACCACGGTGAGTACAGCCGTGTTCTGTCCAAAAGTTGTTGCTCTCGCTGATTTATATGGACACATTGAGCCTGTCAGTTCACAGGACAGAACGACTGGTTACAGTAATAACCATGGTTGCTCTCTTTTATTATAAAACAGTGGAAACACTGACTATCTGGTTCGCAATTTTACCACGTGTACAAAGTTTCACTGTTTGGTAGCCTGACAAAAACAATTTCTCAGATTTCTCACATCTAAACTAATCCAGTGCTGACCTTACATATGGGCACAATCAGCCTGTCACTCAGCGGTTCTGCATAATGGAACAGATGTTAAATGTGAATACATGGTGTTGTGATCTCTCACATTAGATAGGCTTTTCTAATAGACCATGTCCAGATGCCTGGATGGAAATCTTGTACACTGTGTGTTTCAGGCCTCGAGCCAAAATTCATATCCAGCGTGACTTACAGTTAGTTTGACTGTGGAAAACACTTAATTTCTGAATGTAGCTTGACATCACAAAGAGCCTGTAGTTACAGGTCACAGTGTCCTCAGGAGCAATAAAAACTATTCAATTAGAGTGGTGTGCAATACTGTGAGAGGGATTTAAAGGGTAACGACACCCATTTTCAACATTCATACATGTTATTCCTATGGTCTAAGACAATCCAATAATATTAGGTAATATGAACTCACTCCTAAATCCAAAAACTAGAGTGCTAAAACTCAAACTTGTGATGTGATAGGGTATAAAGTCTGGAGCTGTTCGCAGACAGTGAATTGGGAAAGATGTTCCAGATGACGCTGAGAGCACCCAGGGGACTCTTCTGAGTTTATGGTTACATTTTCTGTTTCAGAAGTGAGAACACTACAATCAAATAAAGCTCATTTGGTAGGGCTGCCCCAGACTGAGAATTTTCCTAGTCGACCAATAGTCGTCATTTAGGGCCATTAGTCGACTAGTAGCCTGCATGTTTACGATATTAATTTAATTATTAAATAATATATTTTAGGTGGGGCAACACAATGGTTTGAGTTGAAGGTGTGAGAAAGAATAGTATCAGTAACATTGTTAACACTGTGCTACATTACAGAGAAATACAAAACCGTACTAATGAACCTTCATTAATATAGGCCTATATTTTATCTACAAGTGCACGTCACACACTGAGCGAGCCGCCTGTTAATGACGCTGTGGGCTAATGGGCATGTAGCTACTTCCATGTTTCAGATGATACGTCATGTTTGTAGTCGACCAATGAAGATGAGTTTACATATCACCTTGGGTTCGTCCTTCACCTTCTCAAAATGATCCCACACTTTGGATTTCCTGCCCGACATGTTATTAACTAGCCTGTGGAATAACCGCAGGTACCAGCCCTGGAAATTAGGGGCTGTACACATGTGCGCTGCTTTTGTACCTTTCTTGTGCCAGCTTTCAAGATCAAGGCGGCAGGTTGCGTCTGAGGTAGCCCTGCACTAATACTGTATTGATCAACTTTTCTCTATTTATCAGACTGAATATTTATGTAAGAAGGGAAATATATCTGTCAACTATGATTGGTTTGTGACGAGACTCCTGCCTGACTTCCTGTGTCTGTCCTTTCAAATTAAATTCCCACATGCTCCAGTCATATAGGTTTTGATTTATTTCAACGAAGTGCAGCTCCTAATAGAGTTCCACGTTTTTTTTTTGTTTTTTTTCCTGCAACAAAGCAACCAATGAAATCTTGCCGACTAATTACCTTTCTGGTCAACTAACCTTTGGTCAACTATTAGGGGGCAGCCCTATCACTTGGGTATAAAAAATGGAAACAAACAGTCTGTGGGTCAGGCTCCACAGAGCACCTCCACCAAACTAACTTCCCTATAACATCACAAGTTTGAGACTTACTTCTCTGGTTTCTGGCTCACAGAGTAAGTAGCTCATGTTCACAAATAATGACTGAACTTTTTCAAGCTTTTAAAATAACGCATTTGAATTCCTATTTTAGTTGGTGTTCCTCTTTAAAATACATTTTTAGAAATGAGTCATTAAAGAGAATGAATGTTCTGAGTTAGAAGGATGAAACCAATAACATGTAGTGCAAAATATGTTCCATGTGAACACAAGGTAAAAGAAGCCGTCATCAGAAAAGCACTCGGCTTCTATCTCGAACGTTAATTCATCTTTAAGAAATGTAAAATAGAGTTCACACCATAGATGAGTATGAGTCAAAAGTACAGTTTGTATGGTTTTAATTTGGGGAAATGTTGACTCCATGTCAAACCACACTAAAGCAAAACAGCTAACTAGTTGTGAACATAAATTTAACTTACTGCTGTCAGCACTGTGACTTAATAAAACTTAAAGGAGCTAAAGTGGGCAACTTAATAACATGCATTAACAGACAAATTGCCATATAAACACAGTGTAAACCCTTTTACAAAGGAGCGTGATGTACTGCAGACAAATGCATGCCGTATTGTGCACATCCTTAAGTATGAAACAGCATAATGAGAGATTATTAGGTTACTCTACAGGCTTGAGGCTTATTGCCCAGGGCTGTGAATGCATCATTCAGAGCAACAACATGCCTACAATCACATGACTGTTGTCCTTCGCAGCATGAAGTGGTAGCTGAGTTGAGATAAAAGGAGGGCGTGATGGTGTATCGACTGATGCACATGCATGTGTCTTTGATGTTTCTGCATGCTGTATAAATCAATACAGACCATAAACAGATGAAAGAGAGGACTGGGTGATAGAAGGGTGGGGGGTTGAATAAAGAAGCTGGGCTCACCGCAGGGTGCAGGGTTACCTGCTAGACTAAATCCAGACTGGTGCAGGTTTCTGACAGGCTGTTTGGTGGGAGAGGTACGCGCCGATGCCGAGGGGGTGCCACCACGGGACAGGGAGAATTCAGACACCGGGCCGTCGTACATTCCCCTGGGTACTGCCCTCAGCACCGCCAGCTACGGGACAAACAATAAGAGCAGAGATGAAGGTGGTGAGGTGAGAAATAAAGACGCAGGGATGGTTTAGAGCACATAGAGACATTATGGTGTTTAGTATCAAAAAGGATTTAATCTAACCGAGTCCACACCTGTTTTGCATTATATGGTTGTTTGTGTCTGAATTATATATGCATTTTTCAGAGAGCCTCTTTCCTGCCGAGAACCAGTTCCAGATTTACACATCCACCCACAAACACAGACACACCAACACAAGTATGTGAAACCTTTCATAGACTAGAGCAGAAAAAAACAACATACAGTATTTGTGTGTTTTCAAAGCAAACTGGAACTTTATGCTGGTGGTGAACAAGCCACTGTCTGTCTGTCTGCCTGTCTGTCTGCCTGTCTGTCTCTCAGTGCCGTGACTCAAGCAAACCTTGGAAGCTCCGTCAAGAGTTAAAAAGAGACATCTGTGAACGAGGAAAGCATAACAGTGACTGCTACCAAGATAAACAGCGCACTGTTACTACAGCTCCATGTTCTCATCAGCAGCCAGCTGCAAATTAGGAAATTGTTGAACAATGAGAATTTTTGGCCCAAAAGATAAGAAGGAGAGAGGGCAGACGGCAGGGTCTGCTTCGAGTTTACAGTGTTATAAATCAAATGGTTAAGTGGAGTTAACTCTTAATACTTTGGAGGAGAAAGGAATGTCATTTTTTATTTCTTTTTTTTTTTCTGATGAGGTGCTGGACTGTGGGCCTAGATTAGAGATACTCAACTTACAGTTTGTGCGATTGAGTGGCCCCTAATTCACAATGAAAATAAATTGACTCACACTGGGATTAGTTTTTATTTTAATATGTAAATTGCTTTGTTAAAGTGTATAAAACAACATAACAATAGAGCTTGTTTCTCAAAAAAAAAAAAGTATTCTCTAGTATTCTCACATCCTAGAAACACCCCTGTGTACACCTGGCCTGTGCAGGGCTGCTGCATCTGGCCCCTGGCCTCCTGTCATTTTGAAAAAGTGGCACCTGGACAAAGCAAGTTAAGTATCCTTGGTCTGGATCTTTGTGTCGGTGGGCGCCACAAGTTTGTCCCCTAAAAGAGTTTTAAAGAGGCTTTTGTGGTATAAGGCAATAAGAGTGCAATGAATATTTGCTCTCATATTGTAATGGCACACTTCACGCTAACAATGTTATTTCTCCTCACATATTATAACGTTTCTGTTACAGGAAAGTCTTTCCAACCCCTCTGGCTACCTTGTGGCTTTTCCTGTTATAGTGGTGACGTTCCTGTACAGCTTTTAGAATCAGATCAGTCTCGTGAAACTAAAGTCAATTGGAAATTTGGGATTTAAAACCGTAGGCTCTGGTGACTCCTTTACCGTATGTGGTAGGTCTCTGTGGAAAGTTTAATCCAAACTCACTTTTATCCTTTTTGACACAAACTCGACCACCCTCACTGCACAGTCATTTTGCACTGCAGTGTAAAAGCGCAGCCAGCGCCCTGTGGCTGAACCTTGGAGGTTGATGTCAGACTTACTGCATCTCCCCCACATTCAAATTCACTGCCCCCATCCTCACCGCCCTCTTCTCTCCCCACCATTGTAGTTTCTATTTCAGCCCACACATGCTTCCTTTCGCACAATCTTGACTCCTACATTCCACCTTCCCTCATTTTCCCCTAATCTTCTCTCACTGCATTGTGTGTGTGTCACTTGGTTTATTATCTAAAGCAACAATTATTCTGCCTCTAAAGATTGTAAGGGTAGCTTCACACTTTCATTGCACGAAAGTTTTATAAATATATTTTTGTTGGGGATTTTTTCTACTCTACATTCATATTTCTTGCCTATGCACCAAAACACCAAAGCAAATGCTGTCAATGTGAAAACATACTAGGCAATAAACCAGATTATGATTGTACTTTTCTACAGTATCAGAGTTTGCCATTTATAAAGGACATACAAATCGTTACATGCTATTTAAAGACAACAGTCTAAACAAAATGGTTGCTGAGTTAAGTGTTAATAGTGGGCTGGAAAGAAGCAAACCCTGTATTTACCTGCTTCCTGGCTTTAACACGCTTGTAGGCAAAGTCAGGGTAGGGAGTGCAGGGAATGAAGCGACCCACGCCGGAAGTGACATGCAGGTTCCCATCTTCCAGAACAATCTTCCCCTGGCAGATCACTACCTGAGGGGCTCCACGCAGCTCCATGCCCTCAAAGACGTTGTACTCAGCAGCCTAAAGCACACATATAGAAGTATTAGACACCTGAAACAAAAACTGTGAAGTAAAAAAGAAAGAATTGTCGATATATACACTGATCACATAGCTGTACACACTATATGCAAATATAAACAGAAAGTCTAAATCAGTCGCTCCCAACTGGTCCAGATTTGTCCTCAGTCATAGTTCAAGGTTCATACAGTTTAAAATATTCAGCGTCATACTTGCATTAGGGCCGTGTTGTCGAGCTAGTTTGCCGTCTCTGTTAAGTAGCTGTCTCTTAGTCACTCTCTACAGCAGGACACAGCACTTCAAAATAAGAGCTCTGTGCCAGTGACACGATTGCAAGTCACTTGTGGTCCATTTAAAATGGACTCGCGACCCACTTTTGGACCACGACCCACCAGTTGGGAACCATTGGTCTAAATGTACAGTTACAAAAATATATATAAATGTGATACAGTGAATGCAAATCATGTGAAAACTACAAGAGCAACCACACTGTCAGTAATACTTATGTTGTGTGAATGCCATTGTTACTTATATTTAGGTACATATGCATATACTGAGGAGGAGGAGGAGGAAGACGAAGAAGAAGATAAAGAAGAGAAAAAAGAACAAGAGGAAGAAGAAGAATGAGGAGAGGAAGAAGAGGAAGAACTAGAAGTTGTGTGAATCCCAACATTATTTACATTTACATACATACACATACACTGAGGAAGAAGAAGAAGAAGAAGAGGAAGAAGTAGAAGAAGGAGGAGAGGAGAAAGACAAAGAGGAGGAAGAAGAAGAACATGAAGAAGAAAATGAAGTAGAAGAATCAGAATCAGAATCAGAAATACTTTATTGATCCCTGAGGGGAAATTATTTATGTTACAGGTGCTCCTTGCAAGAGAGGAAAGATACGTGAAAATATAAGAAATTTAAACAGTAGTATTAACAAATATATAGTTAAATAAACAGGAATTATTAACAAACATAAACGTAAATAAATATATATATATACATATATATATTGTAAATATATTGTATTGTATGTATTGTAAAGAGGAGAAAGGAGAGGAAGAAGAGAAAGAACTAGAAGAAAAAGAGGAAGCTGAAGAAGAAAATGAAGTAGAAGAAGAAGAGGAAGAAGAAGAGGAAGAAAAGAAAGGAGGAGAGGAAGAAGAGGAGCAGGAGGAAGAATAAGCAGGGGAAGAAGTAGAAGAGGAAGAACAACTAAAAGTAGAAGGAGAAGAAAATGAAGAAGAGGAAAAAGAAGAGGGACCAGAAGAAGGAGGAGAGGAAGAAGAGGAAGAACTAGAAGAAGAAGAAGAACTTGAGGAAGAAAATGAAGTAGAAGAAGAAGAGAAAGGGGAGGAAGAACTAGAAGAAAAAGAGGAAGAACTTGAAGAAGAAAATGAAGTAGAAGAAGAGGAAGATGAAGAAGAGAAAGGAGGAGATGAAGAAGAGGAGAAGAGGAAGAAGTAGAAGATGAAGAACAACTAAAAGAAGAAGGAGAAGAAGTAGAAGAGGAAGAAGAACTTGAAGAACGAAGTAGAAGGGGAAGAAGCAGAGGAAGAAGATGAAGAAGAAGGAGGAGAGGAAGAAGAGGAGGAAGAAGAAAAAGCAGGGGGAGAAGTATAAGAGGAAGAACAACTAGAAGAAGAAGAAGAAGAAGAGGGACAAGAAGAAGGAGAAGAGGAAGAAGAAGAGGCAGAAGACGAAGCCATCAATAGAGCATCCTCTCAAACAAGTCTGACTTTTTAAATCAGCTCACGGCTCATATCACATGACGTTTTTAAGGTCAACACTTTGTTACAAATGAACAGGACAAGGTACTCAAAGCTGTAAGAATACATATTTATGTTTATTAAAGCAACACTGAGAAAGAGTTTGAACAAACACTGATTGTAAGAGTTAACAGGATGGAGTTTAATTAATCTGCCACAGGGCCTTATGATTGCTTTTTTCATTTTGAAAATTAAATCAAATTAAATTTGGTCAACAAATCTAATTTTGAGTAAAAAAAAAAAAACAAAACCCCGAAAGCAAACAAAATCAAACGTCCTGTGACCTTCTCTCTGAGGACTGATGGAGGGATGGAGGAGATGAGGAAGAAAACAACAGGGAGAACTGTGAGGGGATGGACAAAGAGACAGGAAGTGAAAGCATAAACTCACTCTCTCCTCTCCTCTTTCTCTTAATCCCACGCTCACTTTCTCCCATTCTTTATCATTCATCACCTTGTTTCTTACACTTGTCTGTCTGGCATGTACAAACAGCTGCCATCATCCAGCTGGTGTTTAATGCCTCCGCACTACTTCTCACTCTCTACCTCCTTCTCTCACGTTCTCTCTTTCCAGTTGTCCGTCTCCTTCACCAGTGTATCCCTCTTTCTGTCTGTTCTTCGTCCTCTTTCTCTCCCTCGCCCATTCTTGCTTGATTTATGTGATCCCTGGACTTTTTTCCAACCTTGTGCACTATTCATCCTCGTCCAATTTCTCTTGTGCCAACTTTCTTTTCTCGACATGTTTGTGATCTGTGACGGTCCCCTCCCCTCATTCCATTGTTGCTTATTTCCTCTGCACACGGCCCTGTTTCTGCTGCCGTCCAAATTCAGGCCAGAACAGGACATAACTAAGACTTACTGCATGCCAAACATGATGTCATGACTGAGCTGAGTGTGTCTCAGTGTGTGTGTGTGTGTGTGTGTGTGTGTGTGTGTGTTGCTGCCTGTTCTTTTCTGTGTCTCAGAAAATCCTTGGGTGCATCTATATATTTTTATACTGACAACAACCAATCCAGATCAGATGTGGGCTCACTGGTGACAAACCAAGACACAGCACAGTCAATCATATTTACTTTTCAGGGGACGGCATCCCCCAACACAGTGAGCTGGTAAACAGGGCCGCTCCTGTTTGGCCTGCTCTCAGACTACCCATTAAGGTATATTTATTGGAACTGGGAGCTGCCGTGCTCTGCTCTTCTGCTCTCCTCTGTTTTATCTGGAAGGACAACCAGCAGGAAATGAAAGGGTGACATCATTATGTAAGAACCCACGGATCCTCAGTGGATGTACTCCACATTTGGAGAAGGCGTATTATTAGTCCAGTTCTCTCCGTCTCTTCCCACTTCTACATCTGGAGACAGAGCAATGTTCTTTCTTTCCTACTAAACGGCCGCCATTAGGCCTTCGAGCGAGGCAAATTAAAATCTAAAAGCTTCGCTACATCATGCCTAAAACCAACCCACACACGTTGTTAGCTAATGTATTCTCCCCTCGCTCGTGTACGTCTGTATAAGCAGGATTTGTGCTAGGTTGGTAAAGCCTTAATTTCCTGAGCGGACACTTCCTGTGCTGCTGAGTGGCCTGTCTGGGATCCTCTCATGTCTGTGTCACGGGAGAAACCTCATCATGTAAATGTGTAAAATGTGTGTGAGTAAGAAGGAATGTGTGCTCGTTTTTGTCTTAGGCCGTCACTGTAAGGACAAAACCTATTCGCAATGGCTGAATACATTTCCTCATGTTTCTAACCCAGTATACCAGATTCATTTATCTAAAAGGAAAGTATGCAATGACTCTTTCTCATGTTATTAAACTGCGACCAGGTCAACAGATTTTTCCAAATGAAGCTCTAGCAAAAGTTCAGTCAGTTCAGATGACACTTTTCATGCTCAGGCTGTAAGTTTCTTTCTCACCCTGCCATTCACTCCTTGCACATATGCCCACTCACTATCTCTAGGTGTCATTGTCTGGGTACGTCAATTGAGTTATCTGCTGATTCACAATCGACCAAGAGCACAGCGGCACACCTTCTCTGTCAGCCTATCATCTTACTCCTGCTCATTTTAAATATGGTTTGTGGTATCGTGCGCACCCTCAACCTCCCCATCACCACCTAGTCTTTACAGATTCATCAGCCTCATACCCCCTAGTAGTCATCTGCCTCGGAGTCATCAGCCACCACCTCCACCAGTGTCTGGACTCTATGGGGGGATTCTTGCTGCCGTCGCACGCGCCTTCCACCTCCCCATCACCACCTAGTCCTTACGGATTCATCTGCCTAATACGCCCCAGCCGTCATCAGCCTCGGAGTAATCAGCCACCACCTCCACCGGTGTCTGGACTCTGTGGGGGGATTCTTGCTGCCGTCGCACGCGCCTTCCACCTCCCCATCACCACCTAGTCTTTACGGATTCATCAGCCTCATACTCCCTAGCAGTCATCAGCCTCGTAGTCATCAGCCACCACCTCCACCAGTGTCTGGTCTCTGTGGGGGGATTCTTGCTGCTGTCACACGCGCCTTCCACCTCCCCATCACCACCCAGTCTTTAGGGATTCATCAGCCTCATCTGCCTCTGCAGTCAGCAGCCTCGGAATCATCAGCCACCACCACCAGCGTCTGGACTCCATGGGGGGATTTATCCTGCTGCCACTCAGATGTCCCTCGATCACAAAATATCTCCCTCTGGCGTCCAAGTGCCAAAGACACAAATCCTCTGTTTAAATGTACGCTCATATTCTGTATTAAATATTTCTTTACTTCATTCTTCTGTCTCTCCTGATTGAAATACTAACGTGAAAATTTGGGTAGTCTTCGAGCTGCTATTCATGGTTGGCACTTTAAACCCCTCGGCCACCAGGGCACCCGTAATCAACAGAATCAGAGTAAAACAAAAACGAAATGGATTGCAAGGGTGGAGGATGTAGTAAATAATGGTCACGCCACACTACCACTTCTGATTCAGATTGCATGAGATGTTTCCCATGACATCAAATGTGACCAGAGCTGTTCTCTTCTTATGAGATGAGCTGTCAAGCAGTGTGTACAGATGTTCCACATCTCTGGGGTTTGTGAAAGCATTTGAAATATTAGTTTGTACTGTTACATAATCCTGTGCAGTGAATGACATTCTTCAAACCCACTATGGTTGTCCAATCATGAAAATATTTTTGGATTTTCTATTCAAGCGAACGTGATACAGAGGAAGGAAATGCCTCTTGATTATACAGCAGATAGATTTCCTGTTGATTTACTGTACTGGACAGTTTGGAAAATGTTTGCATCGCTGATAATGTTTGTCATGTTTGGGATAAACCTGTGTATTTGAATAATCCTTATTTTTTTCCTAATCATTACTGCAGTCATTGCAGAGGGTTTTAGGGAATTAGTGAGGCTCAGCTTTACATTGAGAGCTGGTCATGTGGCGAGTGCAGCGCGAGTCTTATTAGTAGCGAACATCCACTGAGACTTCATTTCCGTTCAGGGGAACTGAGAGCTCTCTGGAAGCTGTTCAAAAATGTGCTTCCCCCCCTTCTCTCTTTTTCACTCTATCTCTTACACACACACACACACACACACACACACACACACACACACACACACACACACAGATGAAGACAGTTATCTCATATTTTCTTTTACTCTTTCTAAAATCAAACCCTTTTTCACAGCATTTTTTTAGTTTCTCCCTGATGTTTTTTTCATCCCAGCTTTTATAGCCAATCACATGTCTGCACTACAGAGCATATGGATTGATGCCACTGTGGTTACTGCAACAATAACAGCATTCACATTACTCAAGAAAAAGTCCCCTCAATGTTGGTGTACTCCCCTCAGCATTCATTCACTGTAGCCAAGTACGACTGACGGAGAGGGTGTGAAACAACATTGTCTCAGTGGTTTAAAGAGATGAGAAGTTATTTCCAGCTCTACTGAACAGTAGTTGGGAGCTGAGTTTAACTAGACTTGAAGCAAATACAAAGTACAACCTTTGGATTGGTGCACACCGTACGTACCGATTGGTGTGTCTTGGCAGTGATGGTGCGGATAGAGTCTGTGTCCCAGATGACCAGGTCGGCGTCAGAGCCCACTGCGATCCGACCCTTACGAGGGTACAGGTTCAGGATCTTGGCTGCGTTGGTGCTGGTGACTGCCACAAACATGTTCTCGTCCATCTTTCCTGTAGTCTGGAAAGGGAAATGAGCATAAACAGGGACTAGTGAGAAAAAAATCTAATCAGTCCATCCTTGAGCCAAGTGGACGTTTGTGCCAAATTTGAACAGATTCCCTCAAGGCGTTCCTGTTTACAGGAATGGGATGGACAAACATCTCAAAAACATAGTACCTCACAGCTATCGCTGGCACAGAGACATATAAATAAGCCCATAAGCAGCTCAAAAGGCTGCAGTGAATCCAGTTTTGGAGTGAGCTTTAAGTAACTGCCTACGCAAAAAAAGAGTCAGTGTAACTTTATAAAAGTTCATCCACATTTTACAGGCAGCCGAACACTCCACAGCTGTCTAAAGCTACCATGCTGTGTGTCTGTTAGCAGCACACTGATACTGTGATAACAAGACAGAAGGAAGAAGGAAGGGAAAAAATGAGGGCAGTGTGCTGTATCCGAGGGTGAGGGAAAGGACAAATGTGGAGATAGAAAAGGAAAGGATCAAGCTAGGCAGGCACAATGACATAAAGCTGGACAGAGGAGGAAGTCAGAGAGAGTAGGAGCTGAGGAGAGCAGTGTAGGGAAATAGTGAAAGTCTGAAAAAGGAGGGAGACAGAGAACAAGAGCCTTCAAGTCTAGAATAAATATTTAATCCTCCCTCATTATTTGTTTACTGCTCGTCCTTCTTATCTTCTGAAGTTGAAAAAAAGTCCTCACCACAGCTTTATCCCAGATGAGGGCCATCCTCTCCTCCACTCCATTAACACCTTCGGGGATCTGAGTGAAGTCATCTTTGCCAATGGCCTTCTGGGCCACACTGAAGGTACAGTGAGCACTGCCAGTCACACTCAGGTCTCCACTGCGGGACGATGAAACATGAAAATAAAGAGTTTAGGTGGGATTATACCAGCACAGCACCAATAGCGTGAGCAAGTAAAGTTCTGCAATCACAAGGAAAGATGTTAATTTACTACAAATAGAGAAAATCCATTGTTTTATCACAGGATCAACTGCACTCTTCTTTGCCTTATTATTATATAATTATCTCACACAAGTAATTTGTCGTTATTTTTAATCATTTTTCTTTTTCCTCTCTTTTGGATTCCCTTTGACTGGTCTGGCTTTCTGTGTTTGTTCTTGTGTTGATGGATGGGTTGGGGTGCTTTTTTTGTCCTCATTGGTTCTGTGTTTATTTATCAGTACTCTGTACATCTTTATTGAATCGCTAATAAAAATATTTAAAATTGTTTAAAAAAATGACGTGTATTTACTTTAGTAGTAGAGGCTCAATAAATAGAACAAAAACTCTCACTAATTCATATATGCCTTGTGCCAAAGCAGGGTGTCTGCAGGTATCACACACTTAAATTTAAGGCTTTTAAAGACCTTTCAAGATTACTTTTAACCAAATTTAAGTCTGATTTTTGGACAAATTATCTTTTTCTTATTCGAGCACTGCAGGAATGTATAAACTAAGTTGTATACTGTATATGCAGTCTTGTACAGAGGAAGGTTTTATGTAGGAATATTGTTTTTACAGTGAGCTAGGTTAATATACATTTGCAAATAGGTGAGTGCAAGTATAAAGTAAAAGACAGTAGTAGGTTTAGTGGTAGGTTTTAAAATTTGACATTAGATAAATGTTCATGGCGATTAAGACCTCACAAATTCAAATTTAAGACTATTTATTGACTTTTTAGGCCTAATAGTTATACAGGTAAAATTAAATTTAAGAAATTTTAAGACTTTTTAAGGACACCCTGCAAAGTTTGTTCCTGGAGCACAATCTATTACTGTTTCCTGTTTACTGTTTCCAAATGATGCTCTAACTCAGTGGTTACCAACTGATGGGCCACGGTCCAAAAGTGGCTCGTGGGTCCATTCTGAATGTACCCCAAGTGACTCGTGAAGGTGTAAAGTTTGTAAAAAAAAAAACACACTTTATTTTTAAGCACAGTGAATTTACGGCATAGAGCTTTCATTACGAAGTGCTACTGCTGTAGAGTGAGCAACAAACGGACAGCTACTCAACAGAGATGGCAAACTAGCTTGACGACATGGCCAAACCTAAGTATGACACTGACTGTATTAAACTGTGTGGACCTTGAACTAATGACTAAGGAGAAATCTGGACCAGTTGGGAACCACTGCTCTAACTCACTTACCAAATGAAGCCTGCCAGAATGCATTAATTTAGCTTATTCTAAATGCAGGTGCAAAGAAGGACAAGTAAATACAGCCAAAGTCAAATATTAGCACACTTTGAACACTAATGGTACATGTCTTACAAGCTACATTTCTGTTCAGGCGTTAAAACCTGGGGCGACATCACTTTTCTTGTGCTGCTTACAGATGCCTTTCGCAAGTATTTTAAAAAGGCAATGAGCAGCTTGGTAAGAAATGTCCCAAATTGCAAAAAAATGAATAAATAAATAGATTTATTTTCTTCTAAAAAAAGGGAAAAAAGAAAAATAGCTAGGGAAAACTATATTTATAATAATTATCATTATTATTTTTAAAATTATGTTGCAAAATTATTAGATTTTTAAAAGCACTCTTTCCAGGCCATCCTTGTTTGTTTATCTGTTTTTAACTTTCTTTCTTTTTCTTTTCCTTTTAGTTTAAACTGATTTTCTCGTTTTTAATTTCCTCTTTTTATTGATTTCTTGCTAAATTTTGGGTCATTTCTCCTTGCTCACTGCCTTCTTCCAATGCTTTTAAAAGAAATCAAGCCAATCTGCTCAGGTTTCAAAGGGTTAAATGATCTTCATTAGGCATGGTGCTTGTGTGTGGGGGGGTATTTGTTACTTCTTCTTCTTTAATATTATAGTTATGGGAGAACACCTTCTGATGGGGAAAGGATTGGAGAGTGAACTGTTGCTTTACCACTATATGTGGTAATCATTGGAGCTAATTAGTAATCTATCTAATTGAATGTTTTAATGTAGTTCAATAACAAGCAGTATGTGATTGGGTAGGAATTTATGAGGATGAGACGAGTGACTAAGCCCTTTAAATGTACCGTATCCTGCTTTAAGTGTTAATTATACATGCTGTAATAATATCAGATGATGTTATATCATGTGAAATACCTAATAAAAATATGTCGCATCACATCACAGCCAAGCACAGGACAATAAACAGGTCAACAGTCTCACCAGAGGGAGGTGCTGTGATACGTACCTGGACAGCAGTGTGTTCAGATAGTCTGGAGTGGTGGGATCAGGGCTAAGAGGAGGTGATGTAACAAAAGAAGCCGCCTTGGCCCAGTTCTTGCTCCAGTAATGTGTCCCATCAGTCCCCAGGCTGGCTGTGATTGGCTCCCCAAACACAACATTTCCTAGCAAAGAAATAATGATAAAAGTCTGTTGAGGTATCAAATGCAAAGCGTATTAAATTGATTTATTTTGCTGATTCCTTTCCAGTTTAGAAATCAGGAGTTGAAATTAAATTAATCTGTCAGCAGTTTAATCTCACTAAATGCTTTGGTAATTTATCTGAGTGTTTGCAGCAGGGGAACCATGCTTAATCTCTCAAAAGTCAAACATCACCCTTGGCAATGTACAAGTTTCACTTTGGCTCGATTGTAGTTGAGCTTGCTCTTCCATGCATGATGAGTTATTTGAATTCTGCTCTTGCGTTTCTCAATGGTCTTTTATACTCACACCCGACTGCTTGATGTCCTTCCTGGTTAAAATGGAAGAGTTTAGGAATAGCTTAAACAAAGGTGTCAAGGCTATAAAGGGCTCTGAAGGGTGTAGCTACACAACTGCAAGGCTTTCTGAGGTCAGCCTATTAAAACCTCATGTGGCCTTTCGCCAAAGACATCCAAACACACATTCTTCTCCCCTGCCCTCTCCTGTTTTCCCGTCCCATTCTCAAAAAACTGTATATTTCACAATCCATCACAGCCAGGCAGCCCCTCAGCTCACCTCTGCTCTTTCCTGTGGCTGTGAGGAATGGTCTGTGTGACAGCTGAACTGCAGAAAAGAGCTAAATGACAAAGGTGAAAATTCCTCTGAGAATAGCATCTTTTTTCATTATGTCAAGCGGAGACGGAGTCTGTGTACATCAGCAGCTTCGAGGCAGACAGTAAAATCATCTTATAAGGGCATAGGTGCAGTGATGCTGGTGTGTGCATTCCAAACGTCTCAGAAATCAGACGGAAAGATGGCAACCAATGAGCAGAGGTGAAATACCAAAGAAATACTCGGAGCCAAAAAAAATGGGCAGCTCAAATTCACATCTCAGGTTCTTTTCGTAGACTATACATTGTTTTAAAGGCACATTCCTTGCTTTTTTTGTACTGATCTGAGCACCAAGATTACACAAAATTAAGCTTAACGAGAAATATATTATACTGTACAGTAAAATCAACATCTTTTGTCTTATTTAAGAGTTCAAATGTCCAAAATGTCCAACTGTCATTGTACAGTCTGCTGTTATTCACATGACGGGAGGAAGTTTCTCTTCTACACAACCTCTATGTAAATATGTAGAATAAAACCTGTAACTGTTGCTGGAGTATACAGCAGACCATCATGTATCTTGTCTTCAGGTGTGCAGGCAGTTTCATTTCTAAAAATTACCTTGTCTCATTGGATATAAACACGTAGTTTTAAGGTCCAGTGTGTAGGATTTAAGAGGATAAACTTTCGGGATAAGACTATAGTATTACAAGCATGTTTTTCTAGTGTATAATCACCTGAAAATGACAATAGCTGTGTTTTTCGTTACCTTAAAGGGAAATTTTGGTTTATTTCAACCTGTCTCCTATCATCCTAAATTTGTTTCAAGTGACTAGTGACATAGAAATAATAGTTAGCATGTTAGCCGTTAGCCTAGATACAGCCAGGGCGCATAGTAGCATCAGGTCTGTTAAAACGTAAGTGAACGGGCAACCTTCAAGTGCAAAGTTAGTCCACTAAACAAGCTTTTT
>NC_065508.1:8208650-8209018 GCF_006386435.1 Epinephelus moara | reverse complement strand
CATAGAAATAATAGTTAGCATGTTAGCCGTTAGCCTAGATACAGCCGGGGCGCATAGTAGCATCAGGTCTGTTAAAACATAAGTGAACGGGCAACCTTCAAGTGCAAAGTTGAACAACAAGCTTTTTTTCCACAAAGACCGCCTCATATTGTTAGGATTAGGTCAGAGAACATATAGAAAACGACATGTAAATGTGTTGTCTTACCTTACCGGTGTGCTGCCATGTTTGTTTACCATTTAGCTCTGCTTTCCAAAGCGCGGCCGAAATATCGTGAGAACAAGCAGCGATCTCATACCGTGCCTGAAATCTCGCGAGAACAAGCAGCAACAGCTGGAAGGCAGAACCAGACAGTAGCCTGAAAAGTTCA
>NC_065508.1:8180156-8208530 GCF_006386435.1 Epinephelus moara | reverse complement strand
AAAAGCTTGTTTAGTGGACTAACTTTGCACTTGAAGGTTGCCCGTTCACTTACGTTTTAACAGGTCTGACGCTACTATGCGCCCCGGCTGTATCTAGGCTAACGGCTAACATGCTAACTATTATTTTTATGTCACTAGTCACTTGAAACAAATTTAGGGCGATAGAAGACGGGTTGAAATAAACCGAAATTTCCCTATAAGATAAGCTGGTTATATCTACACAGGGTGCAGGACCTTGTCCACATGTTGGTGCCATGTTGCACCACCATGTTCCTACAGTAGCCCAGAACGGACAAACCACACACTGGCTCTAGACAGGGCCATTTGTGTTTCGCTTTTTGCATCGGCCACCGTAGTTAGCAGCCCCTCTGTCACTAGTGTCGGAAAAATGCTGACTTTTAAACAGGAAACTGCTTTATTCAGCGTTTTTACCGGTTTCAATCACCTGGTCGGTTTGTTTTGGAGAGGAGGAGAACTCCGCGGATAATTCGCCATCCTGTAAAATCTTCCTGAAAACATTTAAATTTGATGTGACAGGCAGTTGTCCGACCAAAGACCATTATATAATGATTTAGTATTCTATGTTTTTTTTAATCATCATATGCACAGATTCACAAATTTTTACATAAATTTCAAGACACATGTTTTTGTTATTTGTCTTGGTCTGGGTACTGATTAGGTTTGTAGTTTTTGTTATGTCTTTGTGCTATCTTGGTTTTGTATTGCTCTTACTTTACTTTCTACTTACTTTTTTTGCTGTGTTACTATGGATTGACCAAATATGATTGATTAATTTTCTGTCTGTTCTATTTGAAAAATCTCAATAGACAGATTGCAGACAAAAAAGAAAGAAAAACCTTCCTGAACAACGAACACCAAGGGATCCTAACCGGGAGAAGTTTCAGCTGGTTGCAACTGGCAATCCTCACAACTGGATACCATTAAATCCCCCTAAATCTTACACACTGCTCCTTTGACATAGTCTGCATTTTCTGGTGAGCTCCAAATGCTGCTCTTTACCTTTTTTCCGGGCCTGTGAGATGATGTCAGCAGCGCTCTTGCTCATGACCCGGGTCACGTAGAGAGGACAGTTGGTTTGGCTGGCAATGGTGATGGCACGGAACACAGCCTCTGCCTCCAGCTATAGAAGGAACAGGACATTGTGGTTGACTTGTAGATGTTTTTCCCATTAGGATCCTCTCAAATAAACTTCAAAAATGTCAGCCACAGAAAAATACATATTTTTGGAGCCTTATTATTTGAATAATCCATTTTTAACCAAAATAACAAGTGGTAGCTTGTAATTTTGACATCGTAAACTAGGAATAAGGGGTTTAATCAGTTACATTGGGTTAGGGTTGTTGTGGGTTGAGTAAACAACAACGAAAATAAACTTTGGTGAGGTCAGACCAGACCACATTCTCGTTACCCATTTTCCCAATTGGAAGACTTTGAAATGTTCACAGTCCAGTCAATAATATGCATTGAAAGCAAACATTTCTGGACTCATTTTGGAGGCTTGTGTTCATGTTGGAGAGCTTAACTTTTACATAATGGTAAATGTTGCCAGCAGAGGGCCGAGCATGCCTGAAGATGTGATGATTGTCTCCTACATGTGTTTTGTGGTTCGCAAGGTGACGCATGCACTTCAGCTGCTTATTGTGTTCTCGTCCATAAGCACAACCTGGGTCCAATAACCAATAAATTAAAACCAAACAGGACACCAGACACTGATAAAACCCTGATCCAACGTGGTCTCTGCTAAATTAAATTATGTTACCAAGCTTTTATTTCTTAAGATTCCACTTAAGTGCATGACACTATGAGACTGGTGGGACAACTTCACCCCGGTGCACCACAGAGTGGAAAATCCCAGTCAAGCTGAAGGCTGACAAGTTGCTGAGTCGAGAGCGTGGCTTTTATTTCGCTGTTTGTTAAAGGGACATTAGCGGCAACAATTGGGGGAACCAGAAAGTTTTCACCCAACGCCTCTATTATGTGTCTGGAACCACATGTGTGTAACAAGAACAATGTGTGTGTGAAGACCAGTCCAAGAACGTCATGGTGGACAATGTGAGTGTGTGCATGATTATCGGCAAAACATAAAAGGCATTCAAACACATTAAAACACACAATATCTCAATAAAAAGTGATCATTTTCCCCTTGCAAATGTTCATGACTATGTGTTTAAATCATGTAATGGAACTAATGTATAAATATATGTACAGTGTGTGTGTTATACCTCCTCTGGCCTGCTCAGCACGTGTCCCTCCGGTCCAGTGATACCCATCTGCAGCATGCGGGCCTGCTCCTGTTGCACAAACGACAAGCACACTGCTTAGCTCATAGATACACTGTATGGGGGACTATTTTTTAGCGTTCAGTTGCTTGAGTGCTCGGGCTGATGTAAAGTTTTGGTCACAATCCAAAATGATATTCTGTTTCTGCTTCTCTGTGCCTGTGTGGAGGATATGAGCAGGAGTTTTATCATGTGGGTCAGGCCACACACAGAGGACTGTGGGAATCCACGGGTTGTTGAGGGTCTTTGTATACATGTAGATCTACCTCCCAAAAACTCTGGCTGCTCTTTCGTGTCATAGAAAGTGCAGAGGTAACCCCTGCGTGGAGGCACTTGGAAACAGCATCTGTCATGTCAACATGGATGCTTTATGATGACATGGAAAATTATGGTAGTTTTCAACTTTGGTTTTATCCTCATAATTTGACAATTTTCACTTTGCGTCAGGGTTACTTTGTCGTTTTAGAGATACAGGAAAAGTCTCACGAGACAACTTGTAACCCAAGAAACTGGTGGTATTCCTGCAGCCAGACAGACTTGGAAAATCTAGCCTACCAGTGTCTGCAGATGAGAGTGATCCCAGCTGTGTTACTACAAAAAGCAAATTTGTAGCTTTGATCAACACTGCCGTGATGGAGACTGCTTCACCTCCCCAAAATCAAATACAAGAGGCCGGCTGGACCAAACAGTCCAGGCTTTATATGGTAAACAACAGCAAATTATAACCGTTACACAGCATATAAGGATCCGCTCAGGACATTTTTGTGTTACTTATGTTGGCCTTTGTTGAAACAAATCCTGCAACTTATGAAACAATTAGAAATAAATTTTGGTTTTGTTAGTCTGCAAGTTTTCCCCCAAGTAGATGTCTATGTAGGCAGCTAATATAGCTAAGCTTTGATGGAAAAACATCTTTGAAATTGCTACTGCAAATACACTTATCTGATGTTAACTTCGTGGTAAAGATGTGACCAAATTTTGCATTTGGTTTTTGTTTTTCCGAAAAGAAACTTAAGTTAAAAGACAGAGCTTTCCTCAACCGAGCATCTAGTGGTCATAAGAGGAATTTTAGCTTTAAATGCTTTGGAAATGGTTGCAGCATGTATCCATGGTGACTGTCACTTGGTTACAACATGTCCTCTGTCGTATGAACAACATTTATCACACACAGGTCTAAGGGCCTGGATACACCAAGCTAATGGTTGGCCGTTGCTCAATGCTGGGCCTTTGGTGAGCGACTGTGGTCCTAGTTTTTGCGGTGTGTTCTGCACTGCTGTCACTAGTTAGCCATTGCCGCCTGTTTTTCAGGCTGATTTAGCATGGCTGAGCCTCTGCAGTGTGTTCAAGTGCAACTTTTTGGCCGAAACACAGGCGACGTGAGGTGATGCAACAGCCGACAGTCGCCACTAGTCGGTTTGGTGTGTCTGGGCCTTAAACAAGGCCTCTCTATCTCAGGAGCTCTACACTAAAATCAGAGCATGACATAATCTGGTCTTAAAGATGATGGAAATCAGACTCCCTCAAAGTCTTACTTTAAGACTGGATGGGAGAGCTGGGATTTGCGATGAATCAGATCCAACACACACATATACACACCCAGTGACAGGATCCAGGCATGGTCCGGGGCTCTGACTAATACCAACCTTCTCAATCCACCAACTATTACGGCTCATTCACTTTCATTTTGTCCACAGCACAGCCCCGTGTAAACTACACCCACACATTACCGTCCTACATGAAACACATTCCCCTCTCATCAGTGACGGTGTGTTTAGTCTGTAGGTAGTGGAGATGCAGTGCGATAAGGCTCGAGCAGAAAAGTGAACTGAAGCGAAGTAAAATAACATAAATCAAACTAAACCGAAACAGACCCCAGAGTTGGACACGAGACAAGTAATTAAGGGAAGGGGAGTAGATAACATGAGGCAGAGGAGCTGCATCTGTCGCTTTATTTATCTTTATCTTTACCTCAGCGATGATCTCGCCATTTTCAGCATGGACCTGAGCGATGCCTCCCCTCTCTGCCAGGAAGGTAAAGACATCATAGAGCTGCAGGAGAAAAACACAGAACCTGTGAGAAATTACAGTGGCACTGTTTTTGTATTTCAAAATCCTGCCTGGCTGTTTACACAAGAGTCGGACACTCCTTTTTATCCCGGGGTTCACCCCCGAGCCACATTTTAAAAGAAGCCCACAATTTACATGATGTCCACCACGATACGCTGCAATTATTGTGTGTGGTCTCCAGAAATGGTTAAACTTATGTGGGATGAGGTGCAGTTGCTGTTATGTTGCTGCACCACAGTTCCTTGGTGAGCAGCATGACATCAGTTTTTCAAGCTGGACTATTTCAGTTTCCTCATGTGTTCCTCTGAGCGACCGAATTAGCTACGGCTGCATGAGAAACACGGAGAGCCTTGCCTCACAGCGTCTGGACTTACACTTTGTTTTCCTACATTTACCAGCCAAACTCACAGTATGAGCACACACCATCCATCACAGGCTACAAGCTACATGAGGACAGAGTATTTCAAGGGAGAAAGAAATTAACGCTTTTCTAAAACTTTGGCCATGGCCACGTTTTCTTGACAAGTTAGTAGTCATTTCTTGACTAGCAATTTGTCTTATTTAAGTACTTTTAAAAGTTAATGACGTTAAATCATACACTGAGTGAGACCAAGATAGTATCACCTTGTGTTTTGGATTTCAAGCACAGCCACACATGCTGAACTTGACATAAACACTTGTACTTTATGTGTATGTTCACACTGAAGATGTCAAAGGAAGGAAGGAAGTTCACATTTTGTCAAGTAGGCATATTTTTGGTTGCATTATTGTTTTAGACTTGACAAAATGCAGATCTATCCTTTTAAAGTGTGTACTAAATTATTGTACCTCACTGTTGGTCATCTGGTAGTAGTCCTTGTAAGCCATGTAGACCTGGAAGGAGTTCACACCTGCAGCAGAGACAACATGAAAAAGAAAGCATGTAAAAAATGCCACTTAAGGGATTGCCTCACCCCCCAAATGACCATTTGTATGTCAATTACTCAACCCGAGTTAAATTAAATTAGGTGAGGAAAAGCTTTTTTTTCTTGCATGCCTCCACGTTGAATGAAGAATCCAAAAAGGGAGAAAATTCTTGATAAATTGAAGTCATGGGGGACCGTGTTTAACCCTATGGGCCCGAAAGACGCAAAGTGCTTCCAAATTCACACCTGTTCTTCTCTATGGATTTTCTCCGCAACCGTTCGTCATAGCGAGACGCCACGCATATCACTTGAAACAGCGGAACCGCGGCTTTCCGACAAGACCAACAACACCACTTGTCAGTAGTCCAATGTTTTCACAAGGAAAAAAAAAAATAAAGTTACACTAAAATTATGTATAACAAAGCTTTCATTCCGCTTTGCACACACATTACTCTTGGATGATTACTTGCGAATGCAGGGTCGCACAGAAATGCCACGCATAACACATGAAAGTGCAGGACCAGAGCTTTTCCAGCGATTTCCAGTCATCCCATCACGCTAAAAATACAGATCAATTGTCTACAAAATAAAAATCTGACAAATTTCTTTACGATCCATTATACAAATCTTGTTATCAGTCACTTCATATAGTGAGGAATAATATTATTACTATTCTTCTATTATCTTAGATGTAAATATTGCATGTTTCTTTCAGATAAAACACATTTTTGACTTGTGAATGAGTCAATGGAATTTCTTGCAATAATGAAAAAATACTGGCAATCATGTCCGCCTGGCACAAACCACATGTTTTGGACAGCTGTGAAGTGACAGAATGTCCCAGCATCATGGTTCTTATATTGTCAGGTTCCAGAGAGTCTCCTCTCTTCATATATGGCAGAATATGTCAACTTCCAACTTGCTATGGTGAGATACATGTAAAAATGTAAAAATTTAGGCACATGGATTTGTTTTTTTCATTGATATAAAAATAATATAAAATACAGGCACATGGGAGGACATGAAATGATGGCAAATCTGGATAGCCCACACTGTCCTGAAAAAAACAAGATATAGCATGTGTATGTAGCCTTTAGAATGACTGTGATATGAGCTTAAAAGCAAAGGCAGTAAAAATACCCCGAAAAAGGCCTAGGGCCCATAGGGTTTTAACAGCAGCAAAACTACATCAAAATAATCAGTTTACCATCTCTCACACAACTCATGCAGTACAAACCAAGTCTTATTTATCCAGTTATATGCTCAGTATTTTCCCTAAAACGTTACCCAAACAGTCTCAGGCACAGATGAGTAGTGCAAAGTGTTTTAATTAGTAAGGTTTTAGCAAAAATGTATGTGTTTGTGAAGTACCAAGCATACAACTTGATAAATAAGACTTGTATTATGCTGCACTAGTTGTGTGAGAGTTTGTAAACTGATGTTTTGATATAGTCTTGCTGTAGTTAAACACGGACCCCATTGACTTCAATTCATCAACATTTTTTTCTATTTTTTGATTCTTTGTTTACCATGGAGGCATGTGAGAAAAACAAAGTTTTCCTCACAATTTCAGTGTAACACAGGATGAGTGACTGATATACAATGATTATTTGAGCGATGAACTATTCCTTTAACCCCCCCTAAAAAGACTAATAAGCAGGATGTGGTCATGTTACAGTGTGATTTCTGCCATTTGAATAAAACAAAGTTGTAGGTTATTATCACATGTGATTCAGAGATACTCTAATTTGAACAACAGCAGCACCAACTTTCAAACAATAATAAAAAGGTAAGCACTTTTGTTGTATTCTGCGTTCTAGCTTTATGTTCATTCATTCTCCAGATCAAAGTGGCAACTTGGAAAACTACACACGCTCACTTCCTTAGGTAGATGTAGCCTACCTTTCTCCTTGATAAGGTTATCCACCTCCTGCTTTACGCTGTCATTCCAGTGGGTGATGTCCACGTGGAGGGAGTAGTCGCAGCAGGCTTTCTCATCGGCCCACTGCCTCCACTGGTCATAGGCCTCCATCAGGCTGCAGCCAGGGTCTGGGATCACATGGTCCACTGGAGAAGAGAGAGTAGAGGACAGAGGGATAAGTGGAAGATGAAAGGAGGGAGAGAGAAAAGGGTTTGTGAGGGGATGAAGTTGATGGAAACAGAGTAGAGAGGTGGCAGGTGAAATGAAATGAATAGACAGATAAAGAGGCGACAGAGTGGGGTGAGGATAGTCACACATAAGGAGCTGAAGACAGGGTGATGTCAGAATTTGTCTGGTGGTGTTTCTTCTTTCTGCCTGTATTGTTTATCTTGCATAATCAGCTGTCTGTCTGAGTTCCTGCAGTGCTCAGCCAGTGGGGGCTGACCTTGTCAGATGTCACATTACATTTCGAACATCTTTGTCTGGGTGTCCTTGATAAATTTGGGGCCGCTTCAGCCGGGGCTATTTTCAGAACTTTTGTTTTTAGTTATGTAACCACAATCAATTTCTTTTAGATCAGAGTTTGGCACACAAAGGCAGTGGAGCTCTCCGGATGGGGCCACCCATGCTTGTGGGAACTACAACATATAGTGTTATACCATTTAGTCTATTGCCAGTAAGATTTAGAGGAAATTTAAGTTTCGAATAGCCCCCCCAAAACACACGTTTCAATAGAGAATTACTATTCATGATATAGAACTCAGATGTCACCACTAGCTGACACAGATCTCAAAGCAGTTCTCCACATGAGTGTGAGCTCTGCCTCGACGACAGTTATGAGTCTGTCTGGCTGCACACACACAATGACAGGGCTGTTGGCATCACACAGCTAACATTACCTAATGGTTATTAACAAGTTTAAAAACGAGTCAAGCTGTTTCATTGTGAGTTTGTTGGGACAGTTAGCTGCTGCTGCTGTGTTAGCTCATGCTAACCGAACAGATGTTGACCTGACTGTCTGCCAAGGACAACAGCTTCGAAGACAGCAGCTAAAGCATGTTATTTGGGACCGTTGATGTTAGCGCTTCTGCATAAGCTTGTGCTAACCGAGCAAACAATGAACTGACCATTTGCCAAGGACACTGGCTCCAAAGATGGCAGCAACAGAAAGTTTTCTGATGTGGCAGGTAGTCCGGATCAGAGCCCCAGCGTAAAAAAGACCCAATGCAGGTATTGTTTGGCTGGCAACATTGTGATACTACTTGTTACTGGGTCATTTTGGTCTATACCTTGAAGGTTTCGGGTACCCATACTGTGCCATAATTGATAAGCACATAAGGATTGTGCTCAAGCACCTAAAATTACAAATATTGGAGAATACATAGACAAGGTTAGTGATGTGTCAGCTTGTAAGTTTTACCGAATTTCTATAAGAAAACAGAAAGCACAGTTGTGTCTGTGCAAGTCTATAAGGTGATTATTGATGTATCCTTTGTGTCCGCTCTCACTCAAATTATTCATAGACAGTAAATCCTCATTGTACACAACGGTATCACTGTGCACAAAATATCCTGCTTCGTCTTACTCAGCTGTAATAGATTAAGACCGCCTGCTGGCTCACCAGCTGACTGGCGTCTTTATCTCATTAAAGATGAGCCAATCTGCTTATCGGGTCTTTGCATGTTAATAGGATGGAGCTGGAAACCGCAATCACAAAAACTAACACTGTTGTTTACTATGTCAATCTGAACTAGTTTTTTTTAGTTAACCGTCACACAGACACAACATCATCTGTTAGTGGAGACATATACAGTGCACAATACACACAGGCAGTTACAAGACACAGTGCATGTTTTCACTTTCTCTCACAGTTCACCCACTGGAATATAATCCCTCAATGAATGGAGCCCATGAATAGAGCTTAATACAGTAGCACGTCTGTTAGTGAATGTGTCCGTTTAAGAATGGTGCCACACTGGCAGACAAGCAGCAGAGTAGCAGCCAGCTCAAAAGAAGTTAATGGTATTAATGAGAGTATGGTGCCTACCAGCTGCTAGCTGTGATAGCGTCAGCTACACGAAGCAAACACGCCGTACATAGACATGCAGACAAACACTGGTGCTGTATTTCCCTGGGAGCAGTGTTTCACTCTATGCCCCCGTTCCCGACCCTACCCCCTTACACTCAGCCTTTTGTGTGGCCCTCTGTTGGAGGGCTGCCCAAAAACATACCAAAACCACTTCCCATCTCTTTTTCTTTTCCTTTGTTCACTTCTCGACCCTCCTTCCCATCCTTTTTTTTTTTAGCTTCAGTCTCTGTCTGAAACTCTGGACAACCTTTCCAACAGGCCTTACCGATCATGGTCGTGCCCCCGGCAAGAGCAGCCTTTGATCCCTGAGCAAAGTCATCCACGGTTGTGGTTCCACGGTACGGCATCTGGAAGTGGGTGTGGATGTCAATGCCACCGGGGATCACCATCTTCCCGTTGGCCTCGATGGTCTTCACCCCACCGGGCACAATCAGGTTGTCACCAATTTGCCTGTCGAAGGAAGAGGATGTATGATTTGATGTTGCATCCACAAAGGATATTTAGTTTTTAATTCTTAAATTACTATTTGTTTTATGCAATGACAATTAATTAAATCTAAATCTGGGATGTCACTACATTCAAATTTTCCTGATTTTTTTTCAAGTAAATTAATATAACAAGACGTTTTCTAATACATTTAAAACTTTACAAATACATTTTTAACTTTAGACTGACCCCGGGAAAATCAGCCACGCCTAAAGCAGCACACTGTCACCATGCCAACACATCAACATTTCACCCCCGCTAAAAAAAATCCCGTTGTTCAGACTTTATGGAGGAGACACACCAGACAGACTGAGGGGCAGGCAGAAGCCAGTGTCTCTGTGAGTCTGCCAGCAGCCCAATGGTCCAGCAGGCATCTGGGTATTTATTATGCAACACCAGGCTTTCCATGGGTGCCTTTCTCTGAACTGCCTCGCTAAGGGACAGGGGGGACAAAGAGCCTATAACTGGAAAATCAAGTGAAAACAGGGCAGGGGGAAAGAGAGTGACAGAGAGGACGGGCTGATTAAGGGAGATACAGAGAAAGGAATTCACCCAAACTACCCTCGCATTGTCGGGTGGGACAAAGACATGCTCATACTAGCACATAAAATTGGGAACTAGACTAGCTGTTAACGCCCTACCTGGAGCAAGGCCTGTTTTTGGGTTAGGTCAGCCTGCAGGACACAGTGTGCTTGACACGATCAAGCAGCTTGTGCTCATGCATTTATTCATTGAAGTTTCCATATCACTCATTCTGGAGGGGGAGTTAATTAGACTGCTAACTTTAGTTTGGGTTCATTTAGACTGTAATTTTGCACTTGACTTAAAGTTTGCCTGTGTCATTAAGAGGGGTGGAACCCATTTCTCCTGCTAATATCACCTGTCTCACGGTCATAAAGTTTTCTTTAAGTTTATCAAACCTGAAACTAAGGTGAAAGAAAATGGACAATGAGCCCAAGAGGAGGGATGAAAGCACCTGGGAGAGAATATCAGCAGAGCAGAAAGAAGGGCGGACAAGAACTTACTTAATGACGCCATCCTCCATGTAGATATCAGCATGGAAGGACTGGTCATCATTCACAATCCTCCCGCCTTTGATCAGAAGCCTGTCGCTCTGTAGAGAAAGGGATGGGAAGAGGAGAGGGACAAGAAGAGGGGAAAAAGAAATGTTATGATTCAGTGCCATTTTCTTGCAACAAAGACCCAGTGTGCCTTGAACATTGTCAGGTAATTGGAAGACGATCTGCTAAGCCACTTCATTCTGTTGTATATTTAGAGCTGGACAATGCTTTTCTATTTCTCTGTAGCAAGATTATGTCCCCCTTTCCACCATGAGGAGATGAACAATGTTTCATTCATTCTTTCATCCACTGCTAGGAAAAGATGGGGCATGTTTGTGAGTCTTGTCCCATGTAAACACACCACATACAGTTCAGCTGTGGACCACCCAGTGGGTCTGCCCATCCTGCTTTCCTTGTGGTACTGTGTGGCAAAGTGGTTTGATTCCTCCTGCAAGTGAGTCCTATTTGCATCAACATTTTCAAGTCCATCAAAAAACATCAAGCGCTATTACTGCTTTTACTGCTAGCACTGTTCCACAATGGAATATGTGCAGTGTTTGTATATCCAATGCTGCAGTGACTAATAATAGCTCCTAAAACATGCACTTCCATAGAAAACCACCTCTCTGTTAACTTTGGTCATTCAGCTTTGCTCTGTTTGCACACATTTGCCATAGACGTGTCACTGTTTTGACTTCAGTGTCGTGGATTTCATTATGGTCCACACCAATTTCAGGCTGTAGTGTAGCACTCACCAAGAAGTCATCAAAAACACTGAAGCATTTTTTTTATGTGACTGTTTTTCTCTATTGCCATTTAAATACAGTGGCTTGTATAAGATTGCTGGTGCACAAAGTGACGCTTGTGATCATCATCATTGTCAACACAATCGTGGTATTGGCGAGCCAGCTTGCAAGGATAACAAACACTGACAGGGTAGATCTAACAGTGCCAGTTTGATTTCATGCATGCTTTGCAAAATCAGCATCTACATCTGAGGTGCTCCTGAGAAAGGCCTTGTTCTAGGGTTGCACTATATTGGATTTTTTTGCCGATATCCGATATGCCAATATGTAAAAACTAATTTGACTGATAACTGCTACCTATATCGATATATCCACTTTGTTTCCCAACTATTTTAGTAGTGGAATTAACATCATATTATGCATGCATGCTGTTATCGTGATGGCCCACCAGCAGATGGAGACATGAAATAGAATGTTTTTCAATGTATGTGATATTTGTTCATTGTGCAAAGTAAGAAAAACCATGTTGGTTGATTCTGATATTGGTCGATACTGGCCGATAACAAAGACCCACCAATGTTATCAGCATGTTGGCCAATTCAGATACTTCAATTGAAAGCCAGTATCGGCTGATACCAATGACGTGATGATATTAGTGTGCATCCCTACCTTATTCCACAGTGTGTGAAGGATTACATTGCTTATAAATAGCAACCATGGTAAGAACTAGGGGTGTCCCCAACTCAGAATTTTCGTAGTCTAATCTGATTTGGCAGATTTTTCCTTTAGCCGACTAATCGTCGAATCATGTTGTTTTCTCCTTCATTGATTGATGAGCTCATTTGCGTCAGTTTCTGCTCCAGAGAAAAGAGCTAAAACACCCAAATAAACAAATTTATGCTCCAGAGAAAAGAGCTAAAACACCCAAATAAACAAATTTAATTATTCAGTTGCCATAATAAGATAATAATAATAATAATAATAAAAGTAAAAGTAAAACAGTTTTCCTTCTTTCTGACTTCAAGTTACTTCATTAATCAACTCAGGCTCATACAAGTTCATCCACACGGACCGTGAGTCACTGCTCTCAATCGTCGGACAAAAAGTAGCCAAATAAAAAATCAGAGTCTATCAAGAAAACAATCAGCGGTGAAATTCGTTTCAAAACACTTCAGGTAAACGAATAATCCTTCAAAAAAGTTTGATTTGAGAGCACATACCTCCTCCAGAGTGTTTGTTTATGCGCTCCGCCACCGTAAATCACCACATGATTCCCGAGTGCGGCACTGCTGCTGCTCACCGCTCCCTCAGGGGATGGGTCAAATGCAGAGAACAAATTTCACACATTCAGGTGTGTGACAATCAGTGGGACTTTAACTTTAACTTTAAATCATCGTAGGCCTCGATGCTGCTCTGATGGTCCTGCAGCGCACTCACTTACCTCAGCTTATTTGGATCGAGCAACTGGGTGATTTATTCATGCGTAGTAATGATTATGCCTACTGATTAAACGCACGCGTCATTTTCAATTTTTTATTGACAGAAATTAGGCTGATGTTTGTATCAATAGGCTATATATCATGAATTACTAGAAAACAAATACATTCTATGTCAAATCAAGATGTTCAGCAGCAGTGAGCACCCCCATATAGTCAGAATGGTACGGTCTTGTTTCATAACCACATTTTGCGACGATTCGACGGCAAGACTGGCAGTCGAATCAGACTTCTCCGAATCGAATCATCGACTATTTGGGGTCACCCCTAGTAAGAACATTCAAACTCTTCATCTTTGCCTCATTTATGCACGGATCTATTACAATTTAAAAAGGTCCATCTCCACCAGCCAACGTAGGTAACACAAGCCTTCAACTTCACCAAGTTCTCAAACAGCTAATAATTTGTTGCTAATGTTAGATAAACCTTGTTTCAGATCACCAGGTCTGACAAGGTGAAGTAAAAGTAAAACTTAGCTTACAAAAACCTATAAGTGGCTAAACCATAGACTGTATAAAATAATGAACGTAGATCACATTGCGGCTGTCACCATTTTGATTTTTTGGAGGCAGAAGTGACCAAATTTGGACGAGAGGGTGGAGCTATGGAAGAGCGAGGGTTGGATCTGACTGGTAGGCTGTGGTGAAGTATTGTACACAGCCCGTCACACAAAGCAGCCCCACCGTTGCGTAACTCTACTTTAGTTTTAATAAAATGCAAACGGGTGAGCTATATGAAATTTTACCCCCTGCGCAAATGTCATGAACAGGGAAAATAGCTACAGAGAACAAAATTGTTTTTGTACCAGTATGTAAAAAATGTTTATGTCTGTTGTTAAAGTGAACATTTTAACATGGGGGTCTATGGGGATTGATTTGCCAGCCTCAAGTGGCCATTTGAGGAACTACAGTTTTTCTGGCAACTCCGCGTTAGCTTCATTTTTTAGCCCTGGAGGCTGCTACAACATACATACATGACATGACATATAAAACCCTGGTTGTGTGAATCCATATTTTTGCGGCTGTCATTAGTACACTGCAGTTCTAAGGTGGAGATGCTCAGCCATAGCGTTGAATGCTTATTTTGCTCATGATATGTCTTGTAGCATATAAAAACCACCATATGGACAAACTTAATTTCACTGGAGGGGGTCTTTAAACTAACAGAGACAAAAATCCCCAAGTATTTGTTTTATGACCTTCAAGAGTAGGTATTCATAAAGGTACACAGAGAAACCCTGCATTACAAAGACCTGGACCAGTCATGGTGATAACATTTGGGAGGCTGACATTTTGCTGTTGGAAGCAGAACTGAAGCTGCTTTTAAGGACTCATCAGGGATTAACATCTTAACCACGTTTATCCAGATTTTGTTATGCAACAACTGTGGATGTTATTTTCTCAGTATAATCCATGTATCCAACAGACCAAACGCCATCAATACTGACTATAGATCATTTCATGATGCATGGTATCTTTACTAATCTGCATGAGAAAACAACAGTCTCTATCACTACATGTGATTAGAGCTCTAAAATGAAACCATAAAGCAGCATCACATCTGAAGAACCCTTCAACCTTTCATACTCGTAATATGGTCTGATCTGGGCGTTGCCATGACGCCACACAGGCAGACATCAAATCTGCTGCTGCCGCTGCACCACAGACTGACTCTAGCAGGCCGTTGTCATGGCGACAGGTTGACTGCAGGGAGATAGACTAGAGAGGAGGGAAGACTGGGCGTCTGGTTTTGCTGACTTGCTGGAGAGCTACTTCAGTGAACAACTGAATGTCGAAGAGGGCGGAGGGCTACATGGATGGGGAGAGATGTAAGTTGGTAGATGGATAACTGTGCGGGTGGTTGGGGGATCGGTGGGCAAACTGTTTAAGATGGTGGTTCATGGACTGGCCACATGAAGATAAGCTGAAACAATTAGTCAGTGGAGCAAAGTGTCCAGAGCTGTAGAGAAAGAAAATTGAAAATTATTCTGCAATTATTTGGCGATACATTTATAGTTCAAATAATATTTACAAGCAAAAATGCACAAAATTGGCCGCCTCTAGCTTCTCAAATGAGGAAACTTCCTGTTTCCCTTTGCATTGTAGGATACTTGATTACATTCCTTTGGGTTTTGAGTTCTGTTTTTCAGCCAAAAACAGCTATTTGAAAATGTTTCCCGGAGCTGGGGCTGCACAATTAATCGAAATATTATCTAAATGACAATATGGCCAACATCAACAACCAAAGCATAATTTTTTGATAAAGGTAAAATGTGTCACTACATACCATTTTAAATAAAGCACTGTGATGCTACAGATATGCCGCGGCCTACAAATCATATTTCAGCAAAAATCTTTTCACCATTATTATATATTTTTTACATATAAGAGAAAATTAAGTGCAAAAATTGCCACTAAAGCTCCAACTCATATTGCACTCGGAATATCTTTCAAAATAGCTGCAATATGATTTTGTTTTGCACATTATGCAGCCCTAACTGACATTATATAAATCAAAAATCAAATGATTAATGGATAAAGTACAAGTTTCAGCAATTCTCTGTTTAAGTTGAATGTTTGTGGGTTTGGGAACAAAACAAGCTGTACATGCATATCATAATATATTAAATGACAAATCAATTAATCAAGGATAAAAAGACGTATTTGTTACAGCCAGTCATGAACACTTCTCTGTCGTATGTGCAGGTAAAGAAGACAGTTTCTTTACAGTAAAACAAACGTCTCTCTGTAGGATGGGTCCACCTTCATGATATAATAAGTCATTTTAAAAAACAATAATATTAGGTTGTACCCTGAATAAGTATAAATTCAGTAATACATTGGCAACCCATGAGTCGGCTAGACTCAGTTCTCCTCCCTGCTCAGAGGGACAGACTTCCATATTTTCCCATCAGCACATGTGTGTAGTGATTTACACCCCTGGCTGTGGACCCAGTGTTTCATCACTATAATGAACTGCAGCCACTCCCTCACAGCACAAAAAAAAGGAAGAAGCATAATACGGTTTTGTATGTAGCTCAAATGATACAAGCTCAATATCTGCTGAGCTCCTAATGACACGCAATATGTGTGTGTGTGTGTGTGTATTTATTCTTGTGCCTATGTGATTGTGTGTATGTGATGGCGATGGTGATGGAGTAGTGTGAAACAGAGCCCAGAGCTTTCCCTGGAAACCACACCCTGAAGCAACACATTACAACACACAGGCATCAGTGGCTGGAACACAGCACCAGCATAGATCATTCTGTGGAGCCCTGAAACTGACGCTCATTAGCTCATAGAGACGATTCCTTCCTCATCTAGTGTTGAACTTGAATAGGGAGTGTATAATTTGACCCTTATTATCAAGTCAGTACTGAAACGACCTACATCAGAGTGGTGTAGTGATGGAGGAATTGTTGCTTTCCTGTTTTTTATGACTGTAGTTAAATCAAGGGCTGCATCGCCTGCATCAGATGAGTAAAGGTTTTTTTTATTTGATTTATAACACTGCAAAGAGGGGTGTGCCCTCATGCATGGGTGCCTTGCTAAAGTGCCTCAGCAGTCTCCATCTCCTCTCTAACACACATACACACACATACACCCATATTCCCATTTGACAGTTTCTGCCCACTCTGCCCACCGGCGTATAACAGCATGCAAGAGACCACAATCATCCGACAATCAATAGCTTTCCATTTCCATTACAACCCAGCAACTGTCCGTCTGCTGATTTCAGTGCTCCTCAGTTAGTGCATCTGCCACTGACATACATAATGTATCACTACGAGTGGTGACTGTGCTTGATACCAGACTTGACTTATTTCCAGTCAGCGAAAAAGTAGATGTTAAATGTCAAAGAATTTCGAGAGCACTTCACATGACTTATATCTAAGTGGTAGTGCTGCTGAGCAAGGCCCGACCACTGTCAGGCTCTTTCAAATACATATAATCTGCGAGAGAAGTTTTTTCATTAACACATCCTAATCTTACTTCATCAATCTAAATTCAGACCGAGCATGTATTGTGGCTTTTTCCTGGAGTCATTGACAAACAGACTGCCACATTTCCCAGTGCTCATGTCATGCAACCACAAACAGCAATATGTAATACTTCCAGCTCTTATCAGAAAATATAACAAGTGGCAACATGCTGTTTCACGATGTTGCCATAGTTATCTAGTCAATGAAAATAAACAGACTGTGACACGTGGCAATTTTTTTTTTCCTATAAATTTGGGATATGCAATAATACCACAAGGGAGTCCTGCCATCACTTTAGCTTATTATGTTTTTACGATTTCACATCATCACAAATGTCTTCCCAGGGTAACGGAACTGTTGTGACACTGCTGGAGTTAAACCATCTGTGCTATTATGTGGTTATGGGACTAAACTTAACCATTTGTTACGACACTAACGAGACAGCACCATCCACATAATGGACACATACCGCAGCGGTAATGCTGTCTGAATTTTTGTTGCAGCTTTGAGTTTGGCACGGAAAATTTAATGGTTTTCATGCATGCATGTTGTGGCAAGTGTATGATGTGACCATGGACAGACTGAAGCCTCGCTGCTGCTTTCGGTGTCAACCATAATGGATATTGATTTCAGTCAATTCTTGCCAACGCTTCCTCCTGAATCCTTGTGGGACACTGACTCCAACCAGTTCATATTCCCTCTCTTGTTTTAAATCTCACACATGACCAGTACATTGGTCTTTGTCACAGTATTTCATATGCCACTGATCATAGTGTCGCCACTGGAGGGATTTTTATGGAACTTTACATAGCAATGCATCTCTGTTCTTGTACTGAGGAGTATTCTATCTATCTATGCTTTACACATGCAGATCTTCAAACCAGCAGCTTCTGGCTGTGCCTCGATCGAGGCTAAAGGGCAAAGGGGATCGTGCATTCGCTGTGGCTGCACCCAAACTTTGGAACAGCCTACCTCTCTACATTAATGATTCCCCATCTGCGGACACTTCAAGGCTAGACTTAAGACCCACTTTTACTCCAAAGCTTTTGAGCGCTCTTAAACACGTATCCCCCATTTTTAGTCTTTTGTATTTCCACTCTCCAGTTTGTTCCTTTACTTTTGGACTTGTGTACATGGGATTGTATTGCTACGTATTTTGATCTCTGCACTTTGTTATTCTGTGACTTTACCTTTATTGTACAGCACTTTGGTCAACCTAGGTTGCTTTTAAATGTGCTTTATAAATAAATTTGATTTGATTTGATTTGATTTACACAGACCTGCCCTAACCTACCTGCTCACTAAGATTAGTAAAAATACTTTGATCCCTTCAGAGACTGAATCATTCTTGTTTGGACTGGAAGGGGCAACTTTCAAACTGGGACAAACCCATTGACCGGATACCGACCAAAACAGTGATATTCTGGGTTTCCCAGAATAAGCTACAGTGACGAAGAACAGCTGCAGAGCATGTAGCGGTAACACCAGACTGAAGAGCCTACATATGTCTGGTTTGTACACTGTGTAGCGTTCTTTGATTTCAGGCATCCTGCCTATGTGTATTGGAAAATCCAACAGTGCTATAATTGCTATAATTTGTATTGTTTTAAGCTTATATTCACATAAAAAGATGATTAATGATGAAATTGTTTCAAACTTTGACCTGCCTGAGTCATTCTTTTTGTAATCTTTAAACATTTATCAACTTTTCATCTGGTAACATAATTAAATGAGGCCACAAAGATTCATATTAGCTTAAAGGGTCAGAATATTCACACAAGGCAACAACAATGTCGTTGGTTTTGATCCTGATTGGCTCTGACCTTCCAGGGTCACTGGCCATGTCCTCGTTTGTCAATCATGTCACTGTTTCAGCGCCCCGATATTGGAAGGAAGGAATAATCTCAGTGGATGTACACTGCAGTCACTGTAGTGCCAGAAGCAGACAATATACAGACTCTACAGACGCTAGCTATGTGGCAAACTAGCAATGTACTCACAATATGTGGAAGTGGATTGTTGAGAGTTTGTCTGACAGCAAATTCTGATCTCAGAACTTACTAGTAACTCCAGTTCTTTCTTTTCTTTCCGTCTCTGAAGCACATTTAAAGCCTTGGGATAAGTGTCGAACTTTGCTTGCACCTTTCCACTGACTCTGAATGCAATTTCCTCCCATGTTCAGTCTTTACACACTCACACAGGATGTCACGTTACTTACTGCCCTGTTAAAATAAGATTACAGTTCTAAGCTCAGCTGTTACTGATATATTAAGAAATCAAACACAATTGAGACACCAAAACAACAGTGAAATAAAATTTTAAAATATCTAAATTCACCAAAGACTCCAAACGGTGGAAACATGGAAAAGACATGAGTGAATTTTGTTTTGTTTTATGGATAATAAATACTAATCTGACTCGATTAAACAGGCAACTGTTAGCGGAGACTTTTACGGCTCAGACCATCACAAATGTTTCCTACTCTATTTGGTTTTGTATGTGCGTGCGTGCGTGGCTGTGACCTACTCTTGGCGCTGGGTAAACAGTAGAGGATTTCGTGTTTCGACAAATTCGGACAGTTGGTGAAGGATTAGCTTTAACACACACATCACGCAATCATCACAACTGAGGTCAACCACAAATGTTTTTAAAGAGGTCTGCTCCAAGTTGCTGAAGTTAAACAGATGTATACTAATATCTGTCATTAATCTAAACTCACAGTAGAAATCAGTAGGGTTCAGGAAGCTGTGTGCTTCCAGCTGCTTTACTCCTCTGATACATCTTAAGATTTGAAGTCTTTGGAAAATAGTAAGCTTTCTTTTTCCTTAAATGCATCCTCCCCCTGGTGCTGACAAGCTCTTTTATTACATTTCTGGCAACGAAGTCGAATAAAGTTCAGGTAGAAAAAATATCTTTGTCATTCAACTCTAAAGAAAAACAAAGCGCCAAAAATAAAGCGCCTCTCCCTGCACAGGAAACTGTCATTTTCTGTTACACAAGGCAGCGACGGTAATCAAAAATAGACGACAGGATGTTATTCTTGTACTACTACGCTGATATGCACTGACAACTTTTTTCCACTTCCACCAGACTGGAGGGAGAAGCTCATAAACTGGGATGCAAATTACTAGTAGCCACTCCTCTATGCTTAATAAATGGGAATAGTCTTGGAAAAACAGGCTTAGAGGACCTCTGTTAGCTGTGACAAGGGTCTCCCTTGTGTGGGTGGAGAGAGCAGTGGGGAGGCAGGCAGGGACCAGTGGAAGAGGGAAGTCATCCTGAATGTGCACCAGTTCCTCTGCTTCAGCACTGTTGCCTAGCGAGCAAAAATATTTACTCTTTACCCAAAACTGCACAGGATTTTTTTCACTTTCTGGAAAAGTGAAAACAATGAGACTTATCAATCTAAATTAATTGCGGGGGCTCCTGCCAGCCACGGTCAGAGAGATCCTGCCTGTGTGGAATGTTGATCTTGTGATAGGCTGGAGTAGTGTAACCATGTAACCATGGCGACAAAAGAAAAAAAAGAAAACCCAATATGGATCTTATTGAGGCAGACAGGTTGAATTATAAACTCTCTCAGTCAACAAGTCTTAGAAGTGTTTGCGTGTGACTGAAGTGTGTGTCAAATCACATCCCCACACGACAAACCAAACAGAGGCTGTATTTTCCTGCCATCACAACTGTATGTTGGTCGTCATGGTGAGTCGCACGGCAACGCCTGGGCAGCCACAGGGTATTTTGTTTGCACTCAAGCCCACTTTGCTGCAGTCTGTGCGGTGATGGCACACTCTGGTGTGGCGCAGTCTTGTTTTGTGGTGCGTCAACAGGGGGAACGGGTTTCATTTCCCGGGCAGAGCCGCTGTCTGCCGGTTCTGTTTCGTACCCACAGATTCTCGTTCCAGCTGGAGGGGATTACTGATGACATGTACCAGCCTGGAACAACACTGGAGCTGCTGTGAGTGGGTATGAGGGAAGGGAAGAACCACACCTAAAAAACTGACAGAGCCACTCTGGCAGAGCGCAGACGTAAGGAAACAGCTGGAATAGAACAGGCAGGCATGGAAATACAGAAGGAAAGTCTAGGAGGGGAGAAAAGCAGATATGAGGTCGTTGGTGGCAGTATTACCCTTATACTCCAAATGATTCATGACATCAGCACTTACTGTTTGTCCAGTCATAGAGCTGATCTGATTTTTGTGACGTTAAAGAAATACTACAGGTGGAGACTTTCAGACCCACCTACATGTGGCATCTTTGGGTTAAACGCCTGTAGAGTATTGCCTGCTCAAACTGATGACCGGCATTATCACTATCATAATAGTGTCTTAAGGATATGGCAGAATCTAATTAAAAAACTATTACATTAAACTGAATTTTGGATACTATAATGGCCAGCCATTTTTTCAGCAATAACCATATAATGTATTTGCATTCTGTAACTACCTCTCAATACATAGTAGTTTTCACTGTTCACTGACAGAGTACGCATTCCTGTGCAGGATTTGAACTGTGTTTTGACGCACAAGGGATTCACAGGAGACACATACTGGATGTGATATGGGAGACAATAATTGCTGCTGTTGTATTCAATTGCGGATCAAGTATTACTTGTGATATTGTTGGTGTTCTTCGCTAAAACAACGTGATAAATCCTCTCAGTTTGTTTGGCTGCACTATAAACAGACAAGCTAGTTTTTTATGTTGTATTACAGAGTAGTCGCTCAAAGTGTTTGCTGCCCCCAGTGGTTGATACAGGTATTATTTCCATCAAATCCTTAAAATCAAATGGCAAAATAAGTTTTTTGTCCTTTCCTTTTATAAAACACCTATAAGTGTTTTCTGATCTGATACCTGTGTCAGCAGGATGACATCATTTGTGAGTGCTCTCCAAAAGCATTATATCACTTTTGAAAAATGTTTTCTGTTTATGATATAAAATGCTGGGGTTAATGTTTGCTTAGGTTTAGGCACAACAACAACCTGGTCAGGTTTCAGGACAGATCATGGTATGGGTTCAAATCAGTACTTCTCTAAAGTAAGAGGCTCTTTATTGTCATAGTTACATGTGGAAATGAAAAACGAACAGTGCTCTACCAAAGCACTATGCTTTGTTGACACTTGGCTCTGTCACTCTCCAGAAACTGGCTTTGAGACATTTCAGAAAAGACAGATGTTCTTCCTGGGAGGACAATCTCCAGGGAGTCAATTCTGGCCTGATGCCCTGTGGCCCATAAAGACTTTTCTCCCATTGACTTACGTGACAAAAGAGATGTCTGTAAATCAGTGGATACACTTCTGTAGCATCACAATCCCCGTAAAATGACTCATTTCACGATCCGGATTTGATCCATCCAGTCCGTAACATTTGGCAAGTCTAGAAGAGCCATGCAATCGAATCATTTTATCCCCTTTCAAGTAATCGGAGCTCCAAACCGGAAGTACCTGGTTCAGCCGGCAGAAAGCACAGTGCCAAAGCAATTTTATATGCGGCAGTTAAACCTTATTGGGTCCACTGAGCAACTTCAAGGTATGAAAAGGGCCCCACCTCCAATGCTGTATCCAGTTCTATTCATACATTCATGGCATAAATGGACATGTGCATTGTTCTGTTGCTTTCTGAGTGGCCACTCAAAGTGTGTTGACTGCCCCCGGTGGTTGACACAGGTATTATTTCTAACTAACACTGTGTCCTGTATTATAAAAACACTTGCCATTACCATTAGTAACCACAGGTGTCGCCAATCAATATGGATTTAAATTCAAGATGGTATAAATAATGGATGTAGCTTCCTTGACACCACCCACTGGTTTGTGGACTACTTTTTTGAAGCCTCGGTTTCGGCATTTCAACTGTGTCATCTTGGGTTTATGGAGCCAGAAGTGACCATATAACGATGAGAGGGCGGAGTTGTGGAGATGTGAGGACTCAGACTGCAGCGACCGATAGCAACACCTCACAGACAGCCTGTCAATCAAGAAGCCCCACCTTAAAATATTGGTAACTTTAGGCGTTAATAAAATGTAAACAGGTATGTTTTTAAAAATGTACCCCTGTACAGTTGACATGAATGTTGAAATTAGCTATAAAGACAAACACTGTTTTTGTACCAGGCTGTAAACATGTTCTTTTTGTCTGTAAGCTTGGGCATTTTAACATGGGGGTCTATGGGGACTCTGTTTTGGAGCCAGCCTCAAGTGGTCATTCGATGAACTGCAGTTTTTGGCACTTACGCACTGACTTCATATCTAGGCTTCAGGGGTTGCTGCTTTATTTAAATCTTTTAGATTATAAAAAAAAAATCTGGACAACCATTATATGTTGAGAGTAAATATTAATTTAAGTGTTCAATTAATATGAAATATATAGATATAGATATAGATATGTTGCTTCCTTATTATATTTGATTTTAAAACCAATGAACTAGTCCCATGTCTCTACTCTTGGTTTGGAACATCAATGAGATATTTTGTGCTGTGCTCACCACTGACTGTCACTGTAGTTAGTGACATGTTAGTTACAGCTAAGCTTGTCTTTGAGGATTACAACAATCTCCCAGCTGTAAATTGTAACTTAAGTACCCACATAGCATGTATCTTAAGGCCATCAAACTCTCATGTTTGGATTTTTTCCAGTCTGCGATTTCTTGTCTCAGTATCAAACTATGAGCAGACAGATCTTATCTTGGTGAGCTGAGTGCTCTCTCAGCACCACTTTCTTATTTTCTCTGTGGAGAAATGGATGTTTTGACAGAAATATTATTCACTTTGCAGGTTTAACACCACAAAATTCTGAAATAAAGGACGGCTTCAGGAAAAAAAGGAAACACCAAACCTCTCTATGGGGGGTTGGTAACAGTTAAATTTCCATCCCTATAATGAGTGTGTAAAACATGCCATGGAAAATAGTGGCCCACTTTTGCATATTATAGAGACATGCCCTACTTAAAGAGAGCTGACATCAAGAGACTGTGCTCAGAATATGGATGCAGGATTCAAGTCCTCGACAGGCCATAAGCCCAAAACCACCCCTTTGGTGTAATATCAGCTGAGGAGACGAGACAAAGGCTGTGTCTCCCACAGCCAAGCAACACACCCCTGACTGCAGCCTGGGCTGCAACAATGAAAACTGGAAGGCAGGCATTTCAGACCCACACACACACATACACACAGAGAGGAGAGGGAGAGGTTTCTCTGCAGTTGTAACACACACCAGCACCCAGCTGGCTGGCTGTGTAACACCAGCCTGCCCTGGATTCAACCTCCACCCTCGATGCTCTGACTGGAGTCTGAATCTTTCTCCTTCCAATGATGCAGGAATACAAGCGCCCCATTACAAGGCCAGCTTATCACAGCTCATCACAAATGGGCGTGTATTTCCCCCACCTCTCTTTTTCCTCCTCTCACTCTCCTCTGCACCAGCCTGCAACATGAACAGGAGCCCATGTCTGCAGGAGACACATTTCATTTTTAATATTAAAATAAATCAGGTGAAAAATAAAGAGCTGATGCAGAAGAACTGCAAATTATTTTACACTACTCACTTTATTTTTCAATCATTTAAAGTCTGATACCCATAGGACAATATAATTAGGCTATAGTATAGATGGTGTACTTTTAAGTGTGTCACTAAAACATTGTGCATCAAAATGGGACGCTCATTAAAAATTAGACTAACATCATTTTTTAATGGCCTCCCATACATGTGATCAATTAGGCCCTAAATAATCTCCTTAAGAGAGAAAGGGCTGGACACATCCCTGTCAAAATGGCTAAAACGTGGTTTTTAATGGCCTCTCACACATTAAAAACATAATAATATATGTATATTTGCAAGATGTAAAAAGGGACTGTGGGGAAAATGGATAGCTAATGAAATAATTTATGCAATATTATAATAATATGTTGCCAAACTGCATTTAAAAATGATCTTTAAACACGATCCAGTCTCCATAAACTCACAGCCATGCACTGCAGACAGCAGGAGTCCCTGCAGAAACATGACAGTGATTTTTATGGGCGAGCCGGCTCGCCACACGCATGGAGCCCCTCAACAAAGAAGATGCAGGACACCTTTAAGAAAACGCCTCATCTCCCTGCCTGGCTGTCACTATGGCAGCCACTCATGCCATTTCATGGTGCGTATTTTTTCCAGCGGCTTCCTGCGGTCAGGTCTGACAATAGAAGGAAAAAATTACAAGCCCCTGGTCGCGCTAGTGGCCGCATTTAACTGTTTATGACACACTGCTGTGAGACGGCAGAAACACTAACGCAGTGATTTGCAACAGCGCGCATCAAAGTTGCTTCAGCCAGTGAAGCAGAAATAACTCTTATACTCACTGTGATCTTTGGGATGTTCTTTTTTCCTTGGTAAGACATTTTTCGTCCGGTTCCACCTTTGAAATCAAGCTTTGAAAAACAATATTCCCTCTGTACGGATGCTGCAGCGGCCCTCGCCTGGATGGGAGCTTCAGGGAATGGTCGCCACTCTGTCAGTGCGATGTAAAGTGCCTCGCACAGTGCTATAGGAGCGTACTGTGGCTCAGACACCCGGCCCCTCCCTCAATAGGCTCGACTGGAAAGAGGCGATGTCGCAATCTTTCCACCGGAGGGCGCAGTGGAGCAGCTGCCGAACAGCCCGCATCCAGTTGTCTGCATTACTGAGCTGTCACACATTTTTCTTGCACATATACTTCAGCATATATATGATGTTATTGTTTATTTCAAACATCAAAATTAAAATTAATCTGAAGAAGCTGGTTTAAAATTAACCAGAGTTATATTCTGTGTCTGTGTATCACAGCCGATGAGTTTATTGATCAGAGCAGAAGGCCAGTAATGATTGCATGATTGATTAGAAAAGCATGTGTGGCACTATAGTCAATAGAAGGTACCAAAAGCAGGACTCTCTAATCCCTGCAGGGTGGTAATCTCCGTCATTCTACACCTTGTTGTCATCCTCATTACCAACATTAGGTACTGAAATTATTTGGCTGTTTTATAATCCTATAGCAGCATTACAACTGTGTTGACTAAACAGACAAACTGTGAATTGCAAAATAAATTCATTGGAGTGTATATGATCACATTTGTGTTTTTTTTAATGGGAAAATCTGAAGTACAACATTTAAATAAATGAAAAACTCTGGAAAAAACACATTTCTGTTTTAAATTTGGACATGTTCAGATGTTTTGTTTAATAAAAACAAGCAAATTTGTTCAATAAATACACAAAAATGACTCCAGTATAAATTCAGGATCACTTTTTTGTTTGAATTTAAATATTATATAAAAAATAAATAAAAATAATAACAAACAATAAATGAAAAAACATGTAGGTTCAGAGTGTAGCTAAATCACAGCCAATTATTACCTACAGATTTTGTTTTGCTGAACACAGAGGAGGGGCCAAATCATGTAGCAGCTGTCACAGAGCCTGTCCACCACATTACACACCCCACGTCTACCCACCACACACACACACACACACACACACACACAGACCCTCTCGCCCTCTCTGCATGTCCCCACCCAGCCATGTGTCTCTATTGTTTGGACCCAAAGTGGATCCCCCTTCACTCCACCGGTCGTTTCCTCCACTCCCCTCCTCAGCACTAATGCACCCATAATGAGGTTCAGAGGCATGCACGTGACTGAGGGTGTGCCTGTGTGTGTGTGTGTGTATGTGTTTAGTACTACTACCATCAGCTGGAAAATCATATTCTCAGTCAGCATGATTTTCATTGTTTTAAAGGAAGATATAGATTTATAACACAGGAGCTTCAGACAGTGATGTCAAAAAGTTTTATGCAAAAAAAAAAAAATTCTCTTTTTTAGTTTTGTATTTAGTTTTTGTATTTTGTGTGAGCTACATTAAAAAAGTCATGATCCTTGTGATGGATATTATATATGGACAATCATTGTTTTAGGCCTAGATTTTTGAATGGTGATTTGTTTTGTAAATTTTGGAGAGAAAAAAAATTGAACTGTCAGACATACAAGATATTCATAATATTGGTGTAAAGCCTCATATGGGATCAAAAATGTTTCATATTTAATATATTTTTAAAGTTTTATTATATCAAATATATATTTGTGTTGGAGCTTTAAGTGTGTGTGCTTCACCCTTTCACCTTACACTGTTCTATAAATATATATAAATATTTGGGGAGATATTCTTTGAAAGTTGCTATATTTTTTTTCATATAAATGAATATCCACTGATTGTTTTGCTGCTGCCTTTGGCTACACAGGACGCAGAGGCTGCATGCTGACATGTCCTTTCATGGCAGTCAGGCAGTAAGGCATTACCTCAGCATTCCCAGGCCGTGGAGAATGCATCAACAACACACTTCAAGTCTGCAGGCCTGCTACCTCAGACCACATAAGCCAACTGACACTGACACAGACAGCCAGACAGACAGACAGACAGACAGACAGACAGACAGATCAAGGATGCAGAAAAAAACTGCACCATGACTAATGCCTCATTTCCACTGCATGGCTTGGCTCTAACTGACTCGACTCATTTCACTTTCGGTTCCAGGTCCTTTTTCTCTATTTCATTTTGCGGACAGCACGCCCTGAGTGTAGGTGGGACTCTCAGCTGATCATCATAGTGACATTGCATAAAACTGCTATGACATCATCTTCAACACCACACTAGCCAAATCCTTTCATTGGCAACCAAACAGAATAGCGTCTGCACTTTGTTAGTTATATGAGTGAAAAAAAAACTGTGGCAGGTATTGTGCCAGATGTCCCATGTTGCACTAGTAATGTTTCTCTGTCACCAATCAGTGCTTAGCAGTGTTTGAAGTCCACCTTCTAATATCAACTCAGCTCACCTGGATCCTAAAAAAGTACCAGGTGGTGGCCTTCAGTAATGCATTAGCAAAAAGTTTGGCGACTTGCAAGAGACAGATTTAAAAAATCAGAAAAGACTGAGATACTCTCAGTCCCTCATACTACATTTCCCACAATGCAACCCGAGAGCATTTCTTCATCGTGTCTTTGTACTGAGCATTTTCAAACTTTACATCCCCGTATGTAAGCCTGTATGCAGTCTTTCTATAAATCTGATATCTCCAAGTACAAGCTGAGAAAACAAAGATAACATCACCATGTATATACAGTGGTGTGAAAAAGTGTTTGCCCCCTTCCTGATTTCTTACTTTTTTGCATGTTTTCCACACTTAAATGTTTCAGATCATCAAACAAATTTAAACATTAGTCAAAGATAACACAAGTAAACACAAAATGCAGTTTTTCAAATAAAGGGTTTTATTAATGAGGAAGAAAAAAATCAAAGCTACATGGCC
>NC_065508.1:8148879-8179240 GCF_006386435.1 Epinephelus moara | reverse complement strand
TTAGGTTTAGGGGGCAAACACTTTTTCACACAGGGCCATGTAGCTTTGGATTTTTTTCTTCCTCATTAAAAAAAACCCTTCATTTAAAAACTGCATTTTGTGTTTACTTGTGTTATCTTTGACTAATGTTTAAATTTGTTTGATGATCTGAAACATTTAAGTGTGGAAAACATGCAAAAAAGTAAGAAATCAGGAAGGGGGCAAACACTTTTTCACACCACTGTATATGAGGGTTGTTTTCTTAGACCTGATAAAGCTTCTGTGAGCTACAGAAGACAAAATAATAACTGTTTTGTACAGGTTTTGTTGTAGTCTCCAAGACAACTGAACATTATGTACAAAAATTGTGGAGTACCTCTGTAACTACTGGACACTGATGCTCGCTTTCTCTACCAGTTTCTTTCTGTTTCTGCTTCCTGCTTCAAAAACTTTCCTTAAGGATGCCTTCATAAATCACTAATTATATGTGTGGCTCACGTGCATATGTAGATGTGTGCATTTGGACAAGATTAATGTGTTATGTTTGGGCCTGTGTATTAACTGTATGAGTGTGTCAGAGTGAATGTCAGACCATGAAGTGCTCCTCCCAGTCTGACCGCCACTCTGCAGGATAACAAAGAGGAGGGGTTCTCCCCAAACCAGCTTCCCTGGACATCTGGCCGACCACTCCCCATTCTTCGCTCCATTACAGCCGCTGATTGCTCTAATTAGCTCACCAGACAGGAGGAAACCAATAAAATCTATAATTATGATCATTATTGTTTAGTAGTACTACAGCATCAGATTATTGTATATCTAGATTACGTTTCCATAAAGTAATCTCGCATAAACCCTAAAAATTAGCAAACAACTACAGCATTATGATGTCAGTAACATTGTGAATGAATGAGACACATGATCGTCAGACATCTTACCACATCACCTCTTACTCTTGTCATTACTTGGTATGAAAAGTGTCATGTAAAGCCAGACTAGCATCCAGACTGTAATGTCTAAAGAGTAAGCATGTGCTGTCTCAGCTGTCAGTCTGATTTCCTCAAACAGTTTCCAAACAAAGCAAAAAAGGAGAGTCTCAGTCTGTTACTTCCTGCTGAATCATCTGGTCCCTCAGGCGCTGCAATATTGCAGTTCATTAACAGGCCACATGGGGGGGAAACTGGCCGCCTGCCATAATGAAGACATCTACTGTACACACTGTACATGCTTCAGAGGAACAGTATAATCGTACACCATGATGGACTGTGGCAGTAAAGTCTGTTTAAGTTACATTTAAAATGCAGAACAGAAAGTAAATACATGATGTGAGGATTCAGATCAGTTAGTTGGGGGGGGTGCACTGACCCAGTCCCAAACTGTCTGCTGTCAGGCTGTGAATCAATAACAGCACACGAATCACTGAAGTGTAAATGATGAGGACAAGTCCTTCAACCAAAACAGTGGAAAATTATTTACAAGACAACATTTCATTTCTACTTTAGATAATTTATCAGTGTTCTCAGATAAACAGAGCGTTGTGGCTTCAATCAGTCTCTGAGCATTAGTGTTGTTGTCACACAACAGGTCTGTCTCTCCTCTGCCCGCTGCTGAGTCTCCAATTAATCAACGTTGGGAGACAACAGAGGGCGTTAAGAGATCTGCCACCGCAGCAGAAACAGCCACAGATAGACTTGTTTCGCCAAAAGTCTGTGGTTAGATTTGCATCAGGCAGTATTTAAGTTGCAGAAACAATGCTGGGCCGTGCATCATAGGGTGCAAGTGATAATGATAGTGATCATTTAGGTCGTTTTTTCTGATTAATATGTCTTTTTTGGGACATCATAGCTCCATATCATCAGGACTGATCAGGTGTTTCTCTAGAGAAGTATGCATGCAGGAAGTGTTTCTTTCCAAATAATGTTACCCCAACAGAATTTCACTCAATACCTCTTTAAATATATGACAGTGTGTTGGTTGTTACTGATGTCTTCTAACCCGATAAACACCATGTACTGACTTTTTAAACATGATGACAGCAAACACTATCACTCCTGCGTCTGATTTCAGACCACAGTTGACGTCAGGCTGATGATGACTTTGTGCATTTAAGCAGATAATTACCTTTTATTAGATTCTACTTGACTCTAATCTATGACATATTGTATTACATCAGACCATCCCATAATGTTTAACTCTTTCCTGCTTCTTATTAAAATCAATTTACTCCATTTATGCATTATATGAGTACAGTGTGTGTGTGTGTGTGTGTGTGTGTGTGTGTGCCGAAATGTGGCCAGCCCTGCAATGACGAACTGCAAATCATCCTCACTTTGTCGAACAGCATCTTTTCTCTGTCAGACAAAAAATGCAAATGACTGTGTGTGAGAGTGTGAGAGAGTGTGAGAGACAGAGATGAATCATCACTTTTGGTGCCCAGAGAGTAATCTCAGTCTGACATTAGAGGAACCAACTTTCCTCCTCGAAAGTGTCATTTAACAGCGGGTGGAGTAAACATATAGTGTGTCTGCCTGGTAGCACATAGAAATATCTTCTGCATATTCATGTTCTTCTTCTTTCATACAGCTTTTTTGAGTCGGATAGAAATATAATTCATCAAAACTGATGGCATGATGAGAGGTCGCATCATATGGCTTTGTCATACTTTTAAGTAGGGGTGTCGCAATATCAGCTCTAAATCGAAAATTGATTGAAACAGGCTTTTGATTTTCAAAATCAAAAGCAGCATTGCCACCCAGGACATCGTTGACCACTGGCAGACAACAGCACTGGTATATTCTTATCTATAAAGCAATACTGGGAAAACTTCTGGCCTACCTCTGCTCCCTTCTGTGTGTCAGCTCTGGTAGGATGGTAGTTAGCAGCTGCTTTTTAATTTACTCCATTGTTTAACAGATCTGGGGAAAACTGCATTCTCCTCTACACCATGGACATGGAACAATCTTCAAAAGATCTAAAATTAGACACTCTTATTATAATTGAATAATTTAAGGGCATCATAAAGAATGTGGTGACAGAGACATGTGCTTGTTTTTCTTGAGAGGCCACTATGTTTGAATAGTATTTGTTGCATTTTGAATGTGTTTTGCTTGGCTGCTACCTTTGGCAAAGTCGCTCTTGTAAAAGAGATTATCAGTCTCAATGAGACTTCCTGGTTAAATAAAGGTTAAATAAAATAAAATAAACAAACAGATGTGCTCTTGATATCATTTAGAGGGAACTGGAAAACACAGTGTCTGCAGGAATAATGTTACGGACAGATGCAACGGTGCTCAAAACGTCAAAACCCTGCCTCTCTATGAACACATTTTGACATGTCACAGAAGGAAAAGCTGTGTAATGTTATTTTTAACACCTGTGCAAGTCAAAATGTCTGCTTTGAAAAAGGTCTATCCAACATAAAATTTTTCAGCAGTTTTCTATGTATTCACCATGTTACCAGACTGTAACCACACCGACCATTACTGGTTTAGATAATGGGCCTTTGTAACTACAACCAACTACTAACTGACTGCTGCTGCTTACCACTAATGAGAGAGAGTTGATAACACAATCTCACCAAAAAGACAACATAATAAAGTTGGAACACAAAATATCAACCATGATTTATCTCAGTACCTTTTCTTCTCAGGGCTGAGTCACGAGCTTATATTTGAGCTCAATGGACCTACAGTTGTCACACAAATAATGGCATGTAAGTATGCTGCTACATGTGTGGGCAACAGTTGTCTCTTTGTCGCTCCCCAGTAAATATCAAACATCATGGCTGTGACTTCTGTGGTTTCACTTTAACAGAAGTAATCTCTGCAGTGGCCCACACTTTGTAGCGATGACAGAAATTTTCATTTGTTCAGCCTTGAGGATCTCCAGTCATACTCTGTGGCCTTGGTTGCTTAAATCCTTTCCCCCCGTCTGTTCTAGTTCAGATTTTTCTTCTGCAATATTCTCAAGGGGTTTAAGAATTATACCAGCCAAACTAATGGTGATGAAAGTTGGCAGAGGATGGTGAGTCTGTCTCATCCCCCAGCCATATTGGCAGGCGCTGTGTATTTCCTATCATACACCTTAAAAAGTAATTTTATTAGCTGGGAAATCAAATGTGCTCCAGTCCAACAACTTCACTCATGTGTTTCATGCCTTTTGGTGTTCTATGGCTGCATACACTGATTGCTAAGGTGCTGTATCTATTCTGAAATGCTATTTGCAATTATAAAGGATATGTGGTGGTGTGACACATCCAATAGATAATTATTCAGCATTCAGCCTCTCTTGGGTGAGTAACTCTATAGGCTTTGAATGGGTGGATGATGGAGATATTTCAAATTTTATTCAGGTGTGGCCCATAGCTTGAGAGCATCAGGGACAATTTGTGACTCACTTAATTATTGTGCTAGTTATTGGTAATCTAGAAAAGGTTGTACCTCTCCTTCTGTCATTAACTTTTATAATATTGTCAATTAATACTAATGGGATATTAAGCTCAGCATTGAAACATCATTAAACATCATATTGGCATGGGACCAACCAGGACAGGAAAGGTAAATCAGCAGTGACACACACTGTAGAAACCACTCCTATCATGTACACATGCTGCATCATCTCTCTAACATTTACGCAAAAGTTACAGTCTTCTTACCTTGTTATCTCCCAGGTTCTGCAACACTTCCTTACCGCCGCTGGTTCTGATCTGAACCCCAGGTGAGTCCTTCCCTCCTCCCCTGTTTCCTGCGGGACTCTCCACACCGGGGGAGATCCTGCTGTCACTCGCCGGGCTCCTCGCCTCCTGTCCGGTGTCTCGTTTGGCAGTCCTCGGGGTGCGGGAGCCCCTCTGACCGACGCTCAGGGCATCAAAGTCTATGGTTTTACTCTCAAACGCGCCCTCGACGTTGCAAAACAAGCCGCCGTATTTCTGCCGGGGCACCTGGTCGGCCGTGCCGGGTCTGGCGAGATAAACCGGCAGGTCGTCCTCTGCCATGTCCCGGTTTCCCCTGCGCTCTGCCATGGCGGAGCCCCTGCAAGTGACCGAGAAAGCCAGTTAAACTAGTGCTGAAGTGGTGTGTGTGTGTGCCTGTCTGTGTATGTGTGGTGCTGTGAGGGAGCCTGAGCACACAGGCAGGCAGGAGAGGTGGCACTGTAGTGGTGCCTGATGCAGAGGTATCTGCCAGATTCTAAAGTGAGTTCATTTAAATACACGGAGGTTTGTGGACTTAAGGCTGTATTTATCCCGAGAGGAAAGTGCTGTGCAGAAGTTGCAAAAGCCAAAGTGGAAAGAGTGCAAATGTAAAGTATATAAAGTGTAAGACAACAATAACAAGAAGGTGCAAATCCAAAATAGCCATGTGCAAAACATCCAGTGCCAAATGCCAGACGACTTCCTACCTCTGCTTTCTGATTTTAGCTGGATATAAGAGTTAAAATAGCCAATGTTCAGCAGCTCCAACAGTCTGTGAGATAATATCAAAGTGACCTAATTGGACACAGGTGTGCTTTCAGCAGGTAACAGGTCTCCAAGGTGCGCACGGAGCTGTCCACACTGCCGCTGTCCTTTCAGCACCACCTCAGATATTTGATATGTAACTATAGCCACACCTGCGCTCTCCGTCCAAACCCTCTTGGCTATTGGGTGGAAACACTTCAGCTCAAAGAATGCTAAAGCTGATGTTTCTTCAGGGTGCTTGTCTTGGGCCTTCATCGGCGGCACCCTGGGGTGATTATTACCCACTCACGCAAGCACAAATGAGACAGGACGGTGTCAGCAGCAGCGGCGCACAGAGACGAGCATCTTTCAGGCAGCAGGTTTCAAAGAGAGAGTTTGCTGAGTCGGGAGGGCAGCAGGAGTTCAACACTGTCACTCAGTAAACAGGAGTGCACTTATGTAATGGCAATATATCAGCATATTTCACAAGTTTGAGACGGGTCAGAAGACTCTGAGCTTTTTATTTGTTTGTCTTTTCAACTAACTGTTTCCAGATATGACTGATGAAGGACAAGGGGAGAGACATGGCATGGCATTCCTCTGGCATTTATCATAAAGGTTATTTAAATGCTGAGCCACAGCAAAAGAGGAAGGGATTGGAATCATAAAAGAAACATATCGTAACCCTAATTTCTGGGGGAAGACAACTCATTTTGATACAGCTACCCCATTTTGTGTCTCTTCACAGTTCCTTTCCATCTCTTTTGGGCTCTTTTGTTTTTCTTCGCAGTCATTTTGAGTCTCTTTGGTACATTATGACCACATTTGGTACATTATGACCGTCTCTGGAATTCATTACCACCCCAACTCAGAAACATCGATTCATTCCCCCATTTCAAATCACAACTCAAAACACATCTGTTTAAAACTGCCTATTCCATCTGATGCCAATTGCTCTGTCACTTTCTATTGTTTTTTTTGTTTTTTTTTTTAATTTATTGTTTCTTTTTAATCTCTTTTTAATGTCATTTTGTGTATCTGTACGGTGTCCTTGAGTGCCAAGAAAGGCACCTTCAAATAAATTGTATTATTATTATTATTATTACATTACTCCAGCTGTAAAATCCTTACACTGGCTTCCTGTCACTGAGATAACTGATTTTAAAATCTTGCTGCTTGTGTATAAACCACTCTGTGGCTCAGCGCCCAAATATATATCTGACATGCTTGTGACATATCGTCTAGGACCCTGAGGACATCTAGGGCCGGCCTATTGACCGTCCCAAGAGTTAGAACAAAACATGGTGAAGCAGCATTTTGTTATCATGCAGCACAAACCTGGAATAACCTCTCAGATGATGTTAGACAGCCCCAACTCTGACCACTTTTAAGTCAAAGCTAAAAACATTCCCTTTTTTACACTGGCTACTCCACCCTGTAATGACTGCAACCTTGTTTAAACTCGATTTTAAATCATTTTAAATAATCTTTTCACCATTTGTCTGCACTTTTGCTCTTTGTAATGGTGATTTTTTTTAAAAATTCTAAATCATTTAGTAATGAATTTTACCTTTTATATATTTTTTTCTCTTAACTCTTTACGCACTTTGACTCACCCTTGTGTATGAAATGTGCTATACAGATAAAGCTGCCTTGCCTTGCCATGTTCATTTGAGTGACATTTGGCAGGTGAAGACCAGTGGGGTCCCTTGTGCGTGATAGGCCTGTGCAGTAATCCATCCATGATTGTAATTCATTAGCTACTACTAAAATCTCACACTTAGAATTTTTGATGTGGATTAAAAGTTGAGAGAATAATGGCAGTTCAGTCTGGTACAGTACGAGGGTGGCTCTGGTTTCACTGTGAGGCTTAGTGGAAATTTTCATCAGCTGGATTAGAAATGACAACTGCCTTCCAGATCACATTGGAGTGCCAAGTGTGTGTGTGTGCCCACAGAGATGTGAAAGAGTCTCAAGGTCAGTCACACTGTAGGCTACGATGAAATCAAACAGGCCACATCCTCAGCTCTCATCTAACAGGTTGTCAGCAACTGGGATAAAGCCTTTGTTGTTTTTCAGGCAGACGGAAACTTCCAGCATCCAGTTTTTCCTATTAGGCCCCTGCTGAGAATGCAAACAAGTATTTGTACATTTGCAAGCCAGAGAGAGAACCTTTAACAGGAGTCTGGCTGCAGTGAGGAAATTCATGCTAGAAATAATCCTTTTTAGTTCAAATATTGGTTGATCTGAAGACGTCATTTTTCTGATCTTAACTGTGCATCATGTGTGTTGTTGCTGTCTCATAGTGGCTGACACTGCCTGTTTTACAGCTTGTCTTACTGACATCTAGAGAAAATGCATCGGAGAGAGAGAGAGAGGGGGAAAAAGAATGATCAAGCGCTATATTCTGAAAAGATGGCTTAGTGGAATTTTTTTCAGGGTACTGAAGCGGAGTAAAATATGATAAGTAGCTCTATTTCCACACATTCCTTGCTGAATACCACTGTCGCAGTTCCTGTGGCTCTGTTGGCATCCAGCGCAGTGACTTGTCAGGCCAGCAGAAATTTTCCCTCACATGAATGTGATTAAAGCATCAAGGTTTGCGGAGATGCCAAGAGCCCACGAAAATTCCCTGCCTCTGCCTCTGTAACTCTATGGTGACTTACTGAGTCTGTGTCTTATGACTGTCCTGTTCTGCTTTTCCTCCAGTGTGTTACTCGTGTTTAGACAGTAATTAATCTTGAGAGAAGGGGGACAGAACAAAAGAAAGCTGACAATATTCTTTATATTTCATTTACCCATGCAGCCACTTTGTGTTTTGCTGGCCACATACTTGTACACTGACACCAACCAGTTCAGATGGCTTGAAAAGAATTAAATAATATGTGAGGGAACAAGGACAGCGCTCAAAGGCTAGTGCAGATGGTTTACTGTGGTCTGGACGCAGCAGACTGACTGGGAGGCAGCGGAGCCATCAGCTCGCACTGTCTGGCTTTCAATGTCGGTGATGTCATAATAGCTGCAAACCATAAAAACAACACAGTCAGTTGTTTATTTCATTTGGGTGAATTTCTCAGTGCTTCACTTTCTAACTAAACCTGACCATAAAGAAAGAAAACTCAGAGTACATGATGGGTTGTCTGGTATTTCCCAGGTGGTAATGACCAAAGATTTAGCACTGCACCTTTTGAATGACATCCTGTGACAAAGCAGTTTGGCACTTGGTCAATAAGCCATCTAACAGGATATCGCTCCGACTTAATGAGGCTTTTAAAGCAATGACAGCAGCAATGCTGGAACAAAGCAGGAGACTATCCACCCTCTTTCATATTAAAAATGGATGTAAGGTGGGTCGGCTGGTAAAATTAATGCCCCCATAAGACAGCAGCTCTCATGTTGCCACTGGCTTAAGTGCATGTTCACCCAGGCATGATGCAATGACGGCAGATAGGACAGAGTTTGGCGAAATAACATTCAGTTGTCTTCATGGATTTGGCACAAAAGGCCTTGCGGCGAGTGAGACCTTTGGAAAACTGGGTAAGTGGGCCACTGTTCCACTGGCAAGTCAATAAGAGTTAATTCAAAGGGTAAAGGAAAATGCATAGGGTCTGACAAGCTCCAAGTAGGCTCTGCATTGGCACACCTTTATTCAAGAGATTCAATAAAATGATGGATTAGAAAACTGTTAGAGACAAAATAATAACTGTTCTCAGATGGTCCTGATTATGCTCCAACCCTGCATCACTACCTGTATTATTTTCTACATATGTATTGAGTACTGTATCAATTTGTTTTTCTGCCAGACTTGGAAAACATAGCCAGTTAAGTTAGAGTAAAAACCTAAAATTCAATGCTTAAAAAATTAAGGGAACATTAAAATTACACATCAGATCTTGATGAATGAAATATTCAAGTTGAAAATCTTTACTGATGTACGCTGTATAATTTGTTGAGAACAAAATGACATAACAACGGTCAGTGGCAGCCAAAATCATCAACCCATAGAGGGCTGGATTAAAAATCACAACATAAATCAAAGTAAAAAACTGAAATCACAGGCTGATCCAATGTGCAGGATTTTTATCACAGCAACTCATAATGTGACTCAGTAGTGTGTTTTGCCCCTGCCTGTATGCACTCCCAACAACATCTGGGCGTGCATGATGAGTTGGCGGGTGGTGTCCTGGGGGATCTCCTCCCAGACCTGGATCAGGGCATCAATGAGCTCCTGGACAGTGGCATTGGCTGCACGTGTATATAAAGTCCCATGGGTGCCCAGCTGCATTTAGGTCAGGGGAACGAGAGGGACAATCATTGGCATCAATGCCTTCATCATCCAGGAACTTTCGACAAACTCTGGCCACATGAGGCCGGGCATTGTCCTGCACCAGGAGGAACCCAGGGCCCACTGCACCAGTGTAACGTCTGACAGTCGCTGTGAGGATTTCATCCCAGTACCTAACAGCTAACTATGCTGGCTATGGCATGGAGGTCTGTGTAACCTTCAAAGGATCTGCCTCCCCAGACCATCACTGACCCACCGCCAAACCAATCATGCTGGATGGTGTTACAGGCAGCATACGTTCACCACGGCGTCTCCAGACTCTTTCACGCCTGTCACATGTGCTCAGTGTGAACCTGCTCTCATCTGTGAGGAGAACGGGGCGTCAATAGTAGACCTGCCAATTCTGGTGTTCTCTGGTGAGTGCCAATCAAGCTGCACAGTGCGGGGCTGTGAGCACAGGTCCCACTAGAGGACGTCAGGCCCTCATGCCCTCCTCATGGAGTCTGTTTCTGACAGTTTGGTCAGAAACATGCACACTAGTAGCCTGCTGGAGGTCTTATTGTAGGGCTACCAGTAGCGAGGACACTAACAGAACACCACTAAAGAAGGATCAGTCAGGAAGGATAAAGAGAGAGCAGCTATCCATCTGCACCAAAGCAGGTGAAACTACTTCAAAATCACTTGTGCTTCTTAAATAGACAGATTAATATCCCTGAAGTTTAACCGACTTCATGTTGTACTGTGACCATTAAGTGCCCCTTCATTTTTTTTAGCAGGGTATACTTAGTCTCACAGCACACCTGTACTTTTACCAGCTTGGCTGTCCACCAGTTAAATTATAGGAAACAACTACATGTCCCCACACCTATATTTGTTGGCTCTGGTTGCACCATCTTCATTCTATTTTTTTTTCTCAAGCCACTGTATGACACTAATATATTATTGTATAATTTTAGAAACTGAGCAACAGCGACTACAAACTTCTCCCTTCATTATTTAGAGCAGCATGGTGCAGTAGTGCAGCAGAAGGAGGCCACAGTCACCAGCAGCAGTGAACCTTTGGCAGCACGCACAGGATGATCAGGAGAGAGCAAAGACAAAGGCTTACATTCAAGACTCTTTTTTTCTGCTCCGATGAGCCTGATTTAGTCACATGAATGTCAAACTGAAGTCAAAGCTGCAGGAGAAAACACACCTCAGCTACTTTGCTCTGCTTCATATATAGCTGGAAATGAATCTTTACTCTCATTGTAGTTAAAAAGTAAACAAATGAGTTCTCGTGTTAATCGGTGTATGAAGCATGAAGTCAGTGTTGCTAAGCAGCTGAACAGAGCAGACTGGGCAGCTGCATCCGCCTGGGATGGTTTGGCTGCAGACCAGCAGCTGCTGAAATAAGGTTAAAGAGCCTCCAAGGATGTACGGTCAGGCGTTTCAATCTTGTATCCCTTACAGCGAGGCGGGCTTTCTAACATACAATAACACCGGGGTTTTTATGTCACACAGAGCGACTCATCATTAAAATATGAGCTTTAAACTGTCCACCCTTTTTTGAGTCACGTCATGAGGGTTTTAGTTGAAGCTCTACAGCGGATGTTCTGCAGAGAAAGCGGTTCCTGTTTGCAAACAACAAATAGTCATCAAGGATTATGTTTTCAGTAACTGGGAAAAATGCAGAGTTCAGTTCAAATTGCAGGAAAAAAAATGGCAAACCAACTTTAAACTGGGCATTTTTTCATGAAAGGGTTTTGAAATGATTTTTAGAGACCACTTGTTCAGTCAGTGTACACTTTAACCTCTGGGAGTGACCTCTGTATGGGTGCTGAGAGGGGGACAGATAGAAGTGCTTTTATGACAGACATTTTTTGGCAGGCCTGGATCTACAACACAAAACCTGGCTCGACCCCTGGCCTGGCAAACACAGTCAAGGCTAAAGTGAAAAGACAGACTGTTTTCCTGGACTGACCCTGCTCTGTGTGCTGCGTTACCAAAATAAATAAATAAATAAATTAAAAAAAAAAGCCTGTGAGACAAGTGAAGCCTTCACTGTGTCAAAGTAGGAAAGTTTTGTGATTCTCGTAATAAACCACAAGTCTTAAAACCGTTTCATAAAAATGAGCACTTGTATGTTGGAGCTGTTCTTATGAATGAATTTATGAAAATAGAAAATAATGACATTTTCATTTTAGAATAGTATTGACCTGCATCAGCAAAGGATGTACTGTATTAGCAGTAACTATGCTATTGCTATTTCTGTCCATTGACTGAAAAGTGCAGCGCACATCAGATGGAAGAATAACCAATACCAGTCACAGCTAAAAGCCTATTTCCCTCTTCCTGACCTGAACAAAGCAGAAGCCCATTAACAAGGACGACTGATGATGGCTGCTAATAGGCACTGACAGGAGTCAGCAATAAGGTGCAACACAAATTAAATCCTTTAAACAAAGACACCACATAAGAAAAGACTGATGAATGCTGGAATTGAATGTTCATCCTTAATGTTGGACACAGTGGATGACAAAACAAATCCTTGTCTCAGAGCATTTTAAATAGAAATAGAAATAGAAAGCTACAGAATAACCATTAAATGTTAATCTTTAACTTAATGTTTCCAAGGGCAGGAATAAAATCTTGATTTTTAGGCAGCTTAAATGCTCAAAGAAAATGAAAATTTGACCATCTGCAATTCCATAACACCAGGACAACTCCATCTGCTGAGGGAAAGATCGTGTGATATGATTGAAAGCTCCACAAAAACTACTCAACAGACTTTGCAGAGAAACAGTTTGGTCGACAAAATTATGATAAATCCACTTTCTAAATAATTAATGCCAAAAAATGTAATAAACTGCTGCAACACAATCGCCAGAATAATGTTACCATTGTACGTGTCTGCAAACCATGAACACCTTACATGTGCGCTCTATTATCTAGCTGATACACTGAAACTTTCAACACATTCTCACTCTGACCTCGTCACATATCGATGTTTGGTCATGGAGCCTTCCATGTCCAGATACACCGTGAAAGGTCGGTTGTTGGCGTTCTGGGATGCCGTGTCAAGTTATGTCTTGTTACATGCATTGTCCTCTTTCAAAATACACTCGTTTTCACAGGAAATTTAACGTTTACATACAGTCTCTTTCAAAATAATCACACTTCATCGGTACAACAATGCGAATTGACGTTTTTTTCCCACACTAACAACTAGCCCACGTGGTTGGATTTGGGCAACAAAACAAGTGGTTAGGTTTAGGAAAAAAAGAACAGGGTTAAGTCGGTGTTTGTTGGACTCATCCTACACCCCTCTTGCCCGACCTACTCAAACTGTTGCCACCTTAACTTTCGTTCTTGTCCCATTGTGTTTCCTCCTAATGCCGCGAGCACTGTTTCTTTTTTAAGATGTTTTTTGGGGCATTTTTAACTTTATTTGATAGGACAGACAAGTGTGAAAGGGGGAGAGAGAGAGAGAGAGTGACATGCAGCAAAAGGCCACAGGCTGGAGTCGAACCCGGGCTGCTGCGGCAACAGCCTTGTACATGGGGCACCTGCTAAACTATAACGGTGACCAGCAATGTATCAAGTCACTGCCCAAGCGTCAGATTTTGACAACTTCAGAGTGAGACTGGGTTGAAACCTTATGTTTCTTTATATTTCAACAGTGCTGTGGTGAATGTGTAGTTACTGTATGTTTAGGCCCAAACCCACTTGGTGCTTAGGAAAAGATCATGTTTTGGTTTAAAATATCTGGTTTTGGTGTCAAAATGCAGCCATGTCTTGGAAAAAAACAACTGCTTTTGGTGGCAGAAAAGCGGTTTCCAGCAACGGGTGGCTAAAAAATAAACTAACTACCTTTGAATGCAAAGTTTGGAAGAAAAGAAACAATATTGGACGAACAGAAGAACAGTTAATAATGCTCACCTTTAACTCAAAACCCCTTGCCAAGCACACCTGTAATAATGATGTGAACAGAAGACAATTTATCCGTCAAGGTCAAAGGCCATGTTTTTTTTTTGTTTATTTTTTACAGCATTACTCCTTTTTTTCCGTTTCTGTAATAATCTAGACGAAAGAAGGAGGAGGGGTTAAATTCTGGCTGGAAGACAGACGGGGTAAAGATAAAAAAAATTCCTCTGTGAAAGAAAGACAAAAAAATATACATTACATTACATGATTATATCAACCGCCTGAAAAAATAATTGTTACAAAGGAAGATACAAGCGGGAAAAAAAGGGGGGGGAAGTGCATTTAAGGCAACTGCTAGTTAGCTGAGTTTGCACAAAAATAGTCTCAGTCATTCCCCTTGGTAAAGTGAATGGAGTGGTCACTGTCCGCTTTGTAATGAGATGCCTTGATACCCCGGACCTGTGAATGGAGCCAGCGGGGTGGTATGATGGCAGATACACTAGCTCAGGTACACAGGGGAACAAGCTCGGTCAGCTAGTTAATATTGCAGGGACTGGGCAGAGTTAGCTTGACAGGAGAGAAGTGGAGCAGGTGTAGTGTTGCATTCACTTTCTCCTGTTTCATTTTGGGGAAGTGGCCAGTAGTGTTTCGTAAAAGAGTGTTGTTAGTATCAAAGACGATTTTTGTTAGTAAAAAAGAGGGGAAGAGAGAAACTGCAGTGATGTTCTGGTAGAGAAATTTGTGACTTTACTTGTTTGTCATGTCATTTGAATCATATGAAGTTCATCTGATGAATTTAGCTTTGGTCCATGTAGGACGTACTGATGATGTCACCGTAAGATCTGAATTTAAACCGACCAATCATCCGACCAGAGCTGATAAATATTTTGCAATGTAGTCTGAAAATATTTACAAGTTTGTCAAAAGATGATGTAACTTTAAAGGGCAGATTGAAAGCCGCTCAGGTGAAACCAGCACCCCCTGCTGGTCAACGGGAGCGACACACTTTTAGACAGAGTAATAAATACAGTATGTGATAGAGGGAGGATTGAAGGAAAAGGGAGGCAAATATTTCATTATTCCACATTCATATTCCAAGAGATTTTTCAGTTATAATTTCCAAGGAGATAAAGTTCATCTGTGCAGCCGTCACCACAATAAAACAGAGCAATTTATACCCTTTTTGAGTCATTTATAAACTACACCAACTGTTCAAGCTGCTTCAGAGAGTCAAATAAAAGTGTACCTATTCACAGAAATAAAAAGGGGAGACTACATGAAATAATTCAGACGCATGTACATATCAACAAATGTATATATTACAGTACAGAATAGGGATGTTTTCTCAGTGGAAATCTTGGGACACAGTATCTAAGTGGTAGGAGCTGTAAAAAAGAAAGGAGGAACAAAAAGGTAACCAGAGAGTAAAGCTCTTACAGTCTGCTGGTTTTTGAGAAATAATTAAGAAGCGGTTTGACAATCTGTGGAGATCCAGGGTGCTGGATCGGAGAGTGTCGTTTCCCCCCTGTGATCTTTTCTTTCTCTTTTTTACCCCCTCTTCACTTAAGTCTGTTTCATGTGTCCGGTGAAGACGTGTCAACCTGAGCGTCCTGTATCCCCCTTTCAGTGTCTGTACACACACCAGTCTCTGCAGTGGAGTTCTGTCTTTTTCCAGGTATAATCTCTGGAGAGTCCAAGCAGTTTGTGTAAGCACCATTCTGGGAACAGCGAGGGCAGGCCGGCCGGTGACACACCATGTCCCACAGTGTTCCTCAGTATAATCTGACCTGAGACCAGTACTGGCCTCCGCACTCATGGGCCCTGAGTTGGCTCGCTTCTATATCACCAAGAGGTTGCATTCATGAAGAACGTCCTTTCGGGTTTGGAAAGGAAAGAAGAGAAAAAGAAGAGAAGTTGTGGTCCGTTTGCCTCGTTGTTTATGAGTTTTTCTGTCTGCTTATATCCCCACTGTGGCTGGATGGTGGTGAATGACATATTATTACCCTGCATGGCAGAGAGAACATTTCCCAGGCTTTGGTTTGGATTTGTCAAAGCATGTGTGTGTATATGCACGTGTTTGCATCTGCATGCGTCTGTATATGCATGCGTGTCCGTAATCTGCGTGTATGTAGGTATATGTGTGTGTCTGCATCTACTGTAAGTGTCTCTATAATTGTGTGTCGTTCTTGCAGCCTGTTACAGTACTCCCAGCTGTTTGGAGAGACGTTTAATGTCCAACACCGCTCGAAGAAATTAAAAAATAAAAATAACATCATCCTGGGCAGTATCCTGAGAACCCCACCCCCATTAAAAGACCAAAAGAATAAAATCTGAAGTGTGGACGTCCAGGGCCGACACACGATACATCCACCTACACTGACAGCAGTCACTGATGTTATGACACTAGCAGCCACTGCTACGCACACTGTTCCACACTTGTCCAGAAAATAAATAACACTGCAGTCACAAACAAGATCTCCAAGCTGACACACCACCTGCGAGACACAGAGAGACAGAGGAGTCACAGAGAATTAGAGGAGTCAAAAGCACTATGTGTCAGGCACATTTGGCTGACACAGCACATTTTGTTATGTTTACAAAACCAGTATTTGTTGTATTATTTTAGTATTTAGCAGTGTAGCAGCAAATCTGTCAGCAATCCAAAGTCTTTAAAACAACTGTAAGCACGCAATAGAAGCAAATGGCACGGTATAATGGTAAAGATGTACTATGCAAAACTTTCCTAAAAACGATGTATATACTCAAACAGAGGTAATTCCTCTCAGTCATCAATTATGACCCACTAGAAGTGTATTTTCCTGCAGAGACTCCACCCTCCCTACCCCCACAGTGCTCATATAAGGTTGGGGGTATATAAAAAGGTAGTGACCAGGTGCCTAGCAGGCATCCAAGAGAAACAGTGTGTAAAAACACAAATATAGCGAGGCAAAAAGCCTGATTAGAGTGAATCTGGGGTTAGCTTTCACTTTCACCTTAGCTGGTAAGGATGTTTCAAATAGTAACCAGCAATCATGCATAGTAAACGTCTAGGGGTCGGCAACCTTTACTATTAAAAGAAAAAAACAAAAAAACAACTTGTATGGAGCCGCAAAACATATTTGAGCCTTATAATGATGGTATCTAAATTAGCCTTTCAACATTAGTAATGTAAATAATTTATTAGCCTAGCTAGGAAACTCAAGACGAGCCACCGCCAGTGAGGTTTGGCAAAATTTAGAGGAAAAGGCACCAGGTCATAGATGAATGACACATATTGATGACACTTATGATGCATATTCTTAGGTGAAGAAATGTTAAAACATTTTAGGCTACACATTTAAAATTGGAGAATGTAAAATCACTTTACGCCGAGAGCAATGATGCATGAAAATAAATAATGTTAAAAAAAAAAAAAAAAATCTATTTTTTAACAATCCCATAGGGAGCCACTGTAGAGGGGATAAAGAGCCACATGTGGCTACAGCACTGCACGTTGCCTACCCCTGCTTTTATACTTTCCAGTCTTACATTGCTCCCAAGTGTTGACAAGATATAATGCTCTTTAACAGACTTATAGCAGTTAATTCATGTTTGTTTTTTGCTTGGCAGTAAACCTGAGCAGCAATTATGTCCCACAAAGTTGGCAACTAGCTGGTGAATATATACCCTTTTTCCACAAAATTCTTTTTAGGTGCCATCTAGCGAACCAGCCCACATTTCCACCACTTTTTGTGGAACCATTATAATCAAGGATTCTTCCTTAACGGAAAGTGCTAATAGTAGCAAGGTGGTGGATTGCGTTGATTACCTGCAAGATTTTTGTCTAAAAGATTTTTGTTTTTACCTAAAAAAAACAAGCATGGACCAAATTATAATGAGACCACTGCACACTCTTATTTTTCTCAGATGATTTCTCACTTGACTTCTTCTCTGCTACCTTCTCCATCTTCTCTTTTCAATCTCAAACTGTTCAGGTTCAGAACCAATTCATTTTTGGTGAAATGCTCCAAACAGTTCAAAATTAGGTGTGGGAACCAGAACTGAAGCAGGTCCATGTAGGTGGAAAAGAGGTAATAGTGGAGCGTTGAGTAGCTGAAGCACAAGATAGTTTTCTCAGGAGACCAAACCAGAGTTAACAGGCTGAAGCTAGCGCTGCTCTTTATCTGCTGGAGGTGTAAATTGGCACACTTCAGCTGTATCAACTTTCTTAGGTGACAGTGTGTCAGTGTTGTTTTCACGGCTTGTTGTGCTGCCCCCAAGTGGCTGGAGGAAAATAAGCAACAACGAATACTCCTGCAAGACCATTTACAAACTCCAAAAACTGTCTGCATGATTTTAAAATGTGTAGAAACGTGCTAAAAGCCAAGTGACAGCAAACAAATACATAAGGGAGGATGAGATGTTGAGATGCTGATGATGTTTAAGTTATTCACTACTTCGAAATCTTTAAAAAAGTAAAAATGATATGCTGATGTAATATAGGGAAAAACATGAACATTAACAGAAATGCCTGAGTGGAAAGATGTTAAGAGTGTTAAGACCAAGGAGGAATGACAGCTGAAGGAAAGATGAAGCCAGTAAATGTGTAGGAGGAAGAATGAGCAGACCAGGGTCAAATAATTACTGCCTCTGGAAAGCACTGAGCGTCCCAGTGGTCACATTATGGTAATAAAAGCATCCTGTCTCAAAATATGACTATAAAACAGTTGGACTGCTGGTTCCTTTTTCTTTCCCTCCTATGTGACGATTAAGTACAGGTCAATATAAATGTTATGACACATCATTTGTGTAGAGTTTACTGTACAATACTCCCACTGACTGATTTGCTAGGACACTATTTTCACTTAAATTTGCTTTTATTTAATAGGTACGATGAATAAATACTAAATTAGATTACTTCAAAACTTTTTTTGTCAAAAATAATAATAAATTCCCCAGCTTTTATTCTGAAGGTCAGGCATCTTGACTGAGCACTTGTCAACGCCAATTCAGGCTCTGTAGCCAGAGTACTCCCAGCCAAAACACTTGCTGTGCAAGTTCTGTTTTAATTTAAAAGTATTTGACCGAGGTCCAGAAGAGAGACGGCAGTGGTCTGAACTTTTTACTCAAAGCCCTCAGGACTCACCTCTGCTACAGGACACGCCAAAGACTTCAAGGCCAAAGGATAAAGGCAAGAGAAAAGAACAAGAACAGAAACAAAAACTGGAGAAGGAGAGAAAAGAGATGAAGGAGGGACAAAAAGTGAGAGAGTTAGAGGAACACTCCAGATATGTTAGTAACAGCAGAGACAGAAACAGAGGTTCACTGTACAGGGAAACTGGATAGTTACATTTGTGAGGCTCTACTTCTGAATATTAAGAATCTAATGTGACATTGCTGTATCTCTGAGCTTTAGTGGTGCTTAGTGGTTTTGTTCATAATGTGAAAAGAAACTAAATAGAAATACACTCATAATTCAATTTAAAATTGATTCCACAGGATTTAGGCTGAAAATCCAATAATCATGGCTGCCTGTAAGCAAAGATATTTAAACTAATGAACTCGGCAGCATTTCATGGTTTGTGTTCAAGCTTAATTAATGTATGCATCAGCATTTTTGTTACATAAGAGTAGAGTGTGACCTACCTTTTCCTCCAGGTCTTTAATCTGCCTCCTCTGGATTTCCGTCTTGTCTTCAAGGTCACGAATTCTCTGCAAATATTCAGAGAGAAAACTGTAAGGAATGTGTCTTCGCAGACAAAATTATCTCTGGCCAAGAGAAATTTCCCATTTACAAATTAAACATACAAACCTATTTGTACGAAGAGCTCTATTATCACACACACGCACAAATATACACAGATTTACTGTATCAGCAGTACAGGCGTAGACGGACCTGGTGTGCCTGGTGCAGCAGCTCCATTCTCTCCTGGAGGATCTGGCAGTCGTACTCTCGACTCTTCCTCAGCATCTGCCTCCTCAGCTTCTCCACCGCCGTCCGCAGCTCGTCCCTCTGAAGCTCATCCAGAGGTTCACCATACTTTATCACCTAGAGGAAGAAGACAGGCATCAAACACTCTGCGTACCACAATGAATGAAAGCACTAAAAACGCTTCAACACACTTATCTCTGGTCCTACATTTTTTATCAGTACATCAGCACTTTTCATATGAGAATAGGATTCCAGGAAACAAGATTCCTGGAGGATGTCGAAACGCCTCACAGGAATTTTTCCTGCCCCTGTTTTCTTAATGTGTGTTCATAATTGTCTCAATAGTCACTAGTGTATTCACTTACAGTTAACCCTGCAAATTGGTCATGAGGACTCCATGTAAATGACACAAATGTTCCAGATTAGTTGGATGTGCATGATCACAAGGATGTATATCAAAAGCACATTAAAAGCACTTATACTGTGACGCACTTCTTCACATTTACAGTCATGTCTTCATTTGATTAACCCCATCCCCCAGGGTGATGTATAAAACAGTAACCACTGAATTATTACGTGTGTGTGTGTGTGTGCGTGCGCGCAGTAATTTTCATAACAAGAAGACTGTAACATGTGGTGATGTGAGGCACCTTATCCTGTTGCAGGGCGTTGTATAACGTTGCTTCCAACTCCTGGATTTGCTGCCGGGAGGAAAAAAAGGGCTGTTGTTACATTTAGTGTTGTAAACACAAAAAATACACAACTTTGTATCCGGGGCCTTACCCCAGAAAATAAATTATAAACCTTGTAGGGACCTGACTATTCATCCCCATGTGGGGGATAGAGTCCCAAGAGTGACTGTGAACAGATATGGTCCCCACAAAGTGATGTATACCTGAGACACATACACACACGTACCATGTACGCCTGGTCTAGGGCCTGTTTTCTGTAGTCCAGCTCCTCTTCTAGATATCCTTTCTGTTTACAGAACATCTCCTGTAAAGAATAAGCAAGTCAGCAGGAAAAAGTTTAAATTTTTTATAATACTCCAGGACTGCAGTGCAATACATAATACTTGATTTAAACCAGTACTACTTCGGTCTAAGTGCTATGGGGAATAGCAGGTCTCCTGTCATCTTTATTCATATCAAGATGGACTAGAGTCACTGTGGGCCATTACAAGTAAGAAAAAAAGTTTATTCAAGCAGGAAGCCACCGAGGTAAACAGAAAGGTGACATCATCCAAAAAATTGTTGCGACTGACCATCTCTATTTCCAGGTCCATCATCTTCTGGTGCAGCGCTGCCTCCGTCCCCTCAATCTGCTGAATCCACTAGAGGGCAACAAACAGCAAAACATGAGTCAGCACAGCACAAACTACTCTAACTTATCATGTTATCAGAAGGAACATAATATGGTCTCCAAACGTACCTTTTCTGCTAGTGACAAAACAGTGCTGGCCTGGATAATGGCCACTTGCTCCTCATTTCTTAAGTTCTGTACAAAAGGGAAAAAACAAACTTCTATTAAAAATGTGCCTGTTTTACAGTCATATGTTGATATGTTAAATTCCATGTGAATTACCCCGTTGTCTCCCAGAATGTCTAGAAGTTTGATGAGGTCTGGTATGCACACGTCCTGTAAAGAAAACAGAATAAAAACCTATGTAGACCATACAAAAAACGTCCTTTAACTTCAGATTCTATTGATGTTTGCTTGTTAAGCTTGTACTGAAAACAAAAATGTGGCACGCTCTTAAAAAAAAAAAAAAGAAATACAAAGCATGGGTTTTCATAGCACACATAATACTTTTGGGATCTGTCACAGTGGGAACTCATGCTTTTATACTTCATGACAAATTAGTATAGTTAAAGCAGAGGAGTCCTTCTCATTGCGTACCTTGACCCCCTCTTTCATACAGTAGATCTGCAGTGCACTGACTCCCTCAGAGAATGGATGCATCCTCAGGTGGTTGAATGGTGGGGACCTCCTCTCACGCTCCTAAGACAACAGAAGTATACATTTCATTGCACAATGACTCCTGCTGACTCTGTGTTAGACCTGGATAAAACAGTTATTGCAGATTTGTTGGCTTAATTAAGACTGTACTCAGGTTGAAATCAATATTGATAGTCAGAGATGAACACATTTTCCTGCATTAGTCCTTGTTTCCACTTGTGTGACTTATTTCTTTTTCCAGTGATGATGTTTAAGTTTCAGTAGGTGGTGCTCTTTGCTTTGTTCAGCCATGAAAATGCTGACTACCCTTATTTCAGACAAATTGCTGCTGTCATCTGTGAAAGCATCACAAGCAATGATAAAAGCCTTTAATTAAAATTAAGGTTAAATCCCTGTGATGTTGCATCCATTCATTTCAACACTCTGACACATCTGAGCAATCTGTTCTCCTTTCTGCTCACTAGGTGGCAGCTCAGACCCCCACAAGCTGCCGTCAGTATCTGCACTGCAGCACAGAGGGAACACAAAGACTGCTGTCAGCCGGTTATCAGCCTGACTGACAGACTGGTGGGCCGCCTGTTCACGTAGCTGAATGGCTAACTTGACAGGATTTCAACACAGCTGCTTCAACAAGGGCATGGTAGGAAATTCTGTCTCACTCACTTCGAGCTCCAGTATCCTGAACTCCAGCAGTTCACTCTGGTCTTTGGAGTCTTGCAGCTCCTGCTGCGCTCGATTGCACTCTGACTCCATCTTGTCCACCTGGACACCACAGAGAGTCAGAATTAATTTAGTTGTTCACAAATTAGACTGTAGCTACAATTTGTTATGTAATATGATGGAGATAAAGAAGCAGCTGGGTGAGTCATAACTGTAAGAGACAACCTTAACACTGCAAGACTTAGCACAATGCTAATTAGCAAATGTACCATCTGTGACAGGCGCCATCAGACTGACAAAAACAAATTCTAATTTTTTCAGTAATACCAGTGCTGTGCAAAGAACAAGGTAACTAATCTTGGGACAAAACAATGTCTATCAGCAAAACATAAATACACTTCTGATCAATCAAATTCCGTAAATGATAATTATCAACAGTGACAAACTCTTTGGTGATTAGGTAAAACAACTAAGTTGAGTCTAACCTTCTCCAATAGCTCCTGATTCCTCCGTAAGAAGAGTTGCTTCTCCTCCACCCATTTGGAGTCCTGACAGCGAGGACAGAGACAGTTGATGCATTAAGCCATTGAAATAAAGCAAATATATAATTTAACACAGTTGTTAAGAAATTAGAATAAAGACAAATTCCAAATCTAGAGATGGCATGGCAATGAAACAACTGGTTACGCTGATGAGAGGACAGTAGGAAAGGAAGGGAAGTCATTGGTACAACTACCAATATGTTGATTTGTTTTCTTTCAATTCAACCTTTATTGTTGTTGTATATATTTCCCTGAATGAAGTCAGGCACATTTCATAAACCTTGTGCTGTGTAACAACCAAAAAGAAAAAGTGAGTAAACTTCACATAGATGCCTAGATGTCACACACACAAATGTGTATGCACACATTACATCACATTAAGACACGCTATGTGATACATGTTTATTTGTTAGAGGGTGTGCCTCTAATCTTTATATATTGCTTGTTGTTCCTTTTGTTTTGTCCACCACCCTATGTTCGCATTCACCTGCCTTGATTCATGTGTATGCTCGTGTGTCCTACCTGCCCCTTCAGGGTCAGTTCCTTCTCCAAGTCCTCTATTTTGGCTTTATACCTGAGCACATCTGCTTGGAGCTGCTCCTGAGCCTGAAACATGAGCAAAACAAACAATCATTACACACTATAGCACACTATAGTTACTCAAGTGGGGGTCCCAAAGGAATCTGTTCTGGTATTCACTTAATCATTAATATTCCTTTTGGAAAACCAAACAACACAATGCTGAACTTTGAGAATATCTGCTGTCAGACTTCCATAAGCACATTGCTTCGGCATTTCCATTGTTCTGAGAGCTTGACAGGCGACCAGTGCCTCGTTATGGTTGGGTAAAATTGGACCTTGGCTGTTCTAGTATAGCGAAGGGTAAACTGTATCTTCATTAGGACAGACACGAGGTAAGAATATTTGGTATGTGTATGTACCTTGGCCTCCATCTCAGCGTCTAGAATGCCCCCTTTCTGTTCCTGCAGCAGGGCATAGGCTCGCTGTAAGGCCTGATACTCTCTGGTCAGCTGACGGAAACGCAGCTCCGACTCCTCGTTGGCTAGACCCTTGATTGACACACAGAGGTTAAAGGTCAAAGTCTGTGGCTGACTGGGCTTACAGTACATCCCTGCTGAAATGTAACTGAAAAGATCTGATGGAGTATTAAAACAGAATACATTCAAGATATTGATTGAAATCTAGTCACTGTGACACTCCTTAGCTTTCTTTGCGACTTGACAAATGAGGCGAGTTCTTACATCCTCCAGGTCTTCATCAGGAGTAGCAGGAGTTCTGTCCATCCGGAACGACGCCACTGATGACGTCTCCGAGTCCATAGATTCTTCATCGTACCCAAAGAAGGTGTCTACTACGATGTGCCTCTGCAGAGGAGGGAGTTGGAAGATTTATAGATCTAGTAACTGATGGTGACTGTCAAGCAATCAATATGCTTCATTAACATGACCTTAGATCAAATGCTTCGGTGTCCCGGAAAACCTTTCCATCTCCTTTCCTTTGTATTCAGCTAATATTCTTGTTCTATGGCGTGCGGAAGTAACTGATTAAGCAGCAAGATTGTCATTTAAATGTGAATTAAACTTGCATGACAACATTAGTTTGTCATTTTTAACATTTATTACTTCACACTGCTGATTCTGCTCATCTGGAATCTGTGAAAACAGGTCACACTGGAGTTACATGACTGTTTGCTCAAGATAAGAAAACAAGTCATATGAAATCATATGCTCTGCTGACCTTAAATGGTTTTTGTGTTTTATTCTATACTGACAAGTCAAATGCTGCTCAGCTGACAAGCTATCTATGTTATTTCTTGAATCAGATCTTGTTCTTGGGAAAACTATACAATGATGCATGTCAGTCTATCCTGTCAGAGTCATGCCCTCTTCCTTCTGATTTCTGGGTTTGGTAATCAGGTTTAATGTGTGTTTGAGAGGTTACAATTTCCCACAACTGGTGATCTAATGTACTCCAGCAACAGGTGTGAATGTTGGTTTGAACTAACTGGCAATTCTGACATTACTTCAAAGTCTGATGGTGAAGTTGTTTTTAAAATTTGTTTTCTTTGCTACTGCATGACTCCTTACAGGTTCTGCTTCTACAAGGCTCACTTGACTACACACAGAGCCATGAAAATACCTTTAACAAAGGTTTAAAAAGAGTAGTTTTAACACAAAGTTGGAAACGATCTTCACAAAAGATACCCCTTAGCTTCTCAATAATACCAGCTCTTCAAAAGTGAAGAAAGATTTAATTGTTTTCTAAAGAATACACTGTCGCTAATTATATGATTAAAGGTTTTCTATAACAGAAACCAAACTAAGTGCACTTCAAGATAAATAGAAACAAATTTAATTCTCACTACCTTAATTGGCCTTGAACTTCTTTTATGCCTTTTCTTTCTTAGTAGTTTTTCTCGGTCCTGGAAAGACAGACAAATAGAAAGAAGATACCACATTTCTGTAAGATGATCATTTTTTTCTTTCTGTTCTTTTTAAATTACAGAAAGAAAAATAAATCAATGACAATACAACAGTGAAAGAAGCAGCTTCACACAGTTCATTGAGGATGTTAGGAATCATAGGATGTTGATGGAGTTAAGTTTCTAACTCCCAATTCACATGTCAAAAGTTTTTTGGTTATCAAGCCTGAGCTTTGGGTTTGCAGTTCGATCATTGAGGATATTCATTTATTACTAGTCCATACCCGGGGATGTGTTACGTATAGAGGAATAAGAAATCAAAGACAGTATATTAAAAGAGATGCAAAATCAGAGCACTGTAAATGCACTGTGTAATAAATATTAATGTAAGACAAACAATGCACACTATATTTAGAAACATGCTTCATGGCAAAATACATGGTGCATAGTTTTGGCTGACGGCACGGAGGCATGCGTGTGTGCGGGGCCGTGCGCGGGCACACAGGTACACACATACAGGTTTCGATCCACAAGTGTTGGAGATGAAGGCTTCCCAGCCAAACTGTGGTCCCACCATTGCAGGTGCTTTCGAAGTGGTCTCTGCGCATGCGCAGCTCGCACTGCTAATGGTGCTCACAGTATGACTGGGTAGTGGACAAAAACGCGAATATAAACAGTAGAAATGTGGGAAAAATGCTAAAACAGCATTGTGGCTGTCTGCACATGACCAAGATGAAAGCGTATGTGCAAGTTCAGAGAAGTAGGTCAAAGCAGTGAGGAGGAAAACGGATGATGACAGACAGACGGACGGACAGACGGAGGGAGGGACAGAGATTTCTCCATTTAATAGTATGATATCTGTAAAATCAGCTATATCGAGTGCGTGGTTACAAGTAAAGATGTAAAGCACACGTTGTGTCATGATATAATATTATATCGCTTCTATGGACAACAATATGATATTTGCAAATATTTCAAAGTCTACCACGCTATGCTATGATTGCGATTCAGTTAAATTCAGAGGCCTGCGATCCATGTGAGACAATATCAGTAAATATCCTCATTGTTTTTTCTCGGCTGCTTACCATAGTCTGCCTGATTCCAGGCCACTAGCAGGGAGGTGTGCTTGGACAGAAATGGTGACACAGACGTGTCATGGGAATTTCAATATAAAGGCATATCTTAAAGATAATGATCGGTATCGATATTTTCACTTTGCATTGATGATATAAAATTGTTGATCACTGAATCAATAAATTGATCCACATCAATGTATTATTATTATTATTGATTACAAGTACATTGTACATTCAGTTGGTGCAGCAACAGTGGTGGGAATATAATATTCCAGAAATATAATTTTTTTTATGTTTAATGGTCTAAAAATTTTAAATTCTTACACTTTTCGATATGTATATCTATATATGTATGTGAAGCATTTCCACATGAGTTCAGGATCAACTCTCATGGTCCTGACTGTCTATGCGAACTACTGAAAAAAACAAAAAACAAAGACATGATGATTCACACCTTCATTACATAAGTAAAAAAACATACTCTTGTCAGCTCATCAATCATGCTTTGTTGCTCCAGGACTTGAAGCTTGAGAAAGGCTATTTCCTGGTCATCGTGTGCTTGGTCCAGGTCATTCAGAGACTTCAGCTTCTTCAGTGGAGGATGGGAGCTGATCTTCTCCTTCTGTGGACACACAGCACCCATCTGTAAGTCAGCCTCTCCCTCTTGCTAAAAAAGTGCTAATGGTATTCACTGTACGATAATAATATGATTCTGTGCTGACCATCTCATGGTTCTCCTTGGCCAGGCTCTTGAGTTTCTCCTCCAGCTTCTGGATAGTGTGAGTCAAATCATCATTCCTTTTACTCAGCAGCTTGTTCTTGTCCAGCAGGGGCTTACACTGCTTCTCTGACTCTCGAACTCGCTTTAGCTGGTGGAGAGAAAGGGACACAAGGATAGATTAAATTGAGACAGACATGAGGAAGGTGGACAGCAAACTACGGGAGCTGGGAGATTTAAAGGAAAGGCAGAGAGTGGCAGAAGGAAGAGAGAGCAGGAGATACATAATTTTTAAATAAATCATTTTGTCATTACCAGTTCATTCCTCTCATCGACCAGCAGTGAGTTGCGGTCCTCTAATTTGCGTATAGTCGAGTTGAGTTCAGCAATGCGCCTCTGGTTTCTCCTCATGTCCTGAAACAAGCAAACAACGATTTCTAATTTCACTAATCCAATCACTAGCCAACAAGGAAAGAAAAGGAATATAACATCAATAAGAAAAATAAATAATTACGAGTTAAGATATACATAAGGCGCATAAGAATAATTACATTAAAAGGATAATATAAAATCAGTTAAGAGATAAGTTTTTAGCTTTCTTCTAAAGACATCTAGTGAGTTGGCTTCCCTGATATCTAAAGGTAGTGTGTTCCAGAGCTTAGGGGCGTAAGTAACAAAGGCTGCATCCCCAATTTTCCTTTGACTGTTGTGGGGAACCTCCAGTAATCCAGCAGCAGATGATCGAAGTGTTGTTGGAGGCAGATAGTGAATAAGGGAGTTAGCAATGTAGTTTGGTCCTAGCCCATGAAGTGCTTTGTATACAAGGAGGAGGGCCTTTAAGTCAATTCTAGCTGTTACAGGAAGCCAGTGTAGGGCAGCTAAAACTGGACTAATGTGCTCTCTCTTCCTGGTTCTGGTTAACAACCGAGCAGCAGAGTTTTAATAAGCTGAAGTCTCTCAGTTGTTCTTTTAGGAAGGCTGGTAAAAAGTACATTACAGTAGTCAAGCTAATGGAGCTAATTTCCCCAGATTACTGGACAGCTTTTCTCTTTTTATTTTGGGGCCAACTAACAGGATTTCTGTTTTGTCTTCATTTAACTTATTGCTCATCCACTTGTTCACTGCCACGAGACAGTTAGTGATGGAGTTTATCGCTGCAGCATCATTTGGTTCAGCGGATATGTACAGTTGTGTGTCATCCGCATAGCTATGGAAGTTCACGTTATGCTCTCTGATGATGTCACCAAGTGGCAACATGTATAATGAGAATAATAATGGACCAAGACAACTCCCTTGTGGAACTCCATAGCAGTTGTCATGTTCCTTAGACACATGATCTCCTAGACTGACATAGAACTTTCTCCCTTTGATATATGTTTTAAACCAGTGTAGTACACAGTCAGAAAGACCAACCAACTGTGTGAGAGTGCCAGCTGTCTGTCTGTGTGCCCTGTCCTTTGCATTTATCCACATATTTTTGTTAGAATAAGGCGTCCCAAGGGCGTAACGAAGGTTGGCGCTGAGCAGTCTGGAGCCAGTGATGTTTGGGTTAACTCCATCTGGCTGGAAACGATCCTTACAATTCCAAAAGATATTGAAATTGTCACACCTACCACATTAGAAGTCGGTGTTATGAGCATGTTGCAAGACGACTCCCATAAAAACCATCTAAGAGCCAACAACCGTACCACTTCTAAATCTAATGTGTTTGCATCTCATGGACATTTAGTGCACATGTCATGAGTCACCACATAAGCAGTGGGTCAGGTCATGAGCTGACACGCTTTAATCCTGACAATTGTTATGTTTTCTTTTTTTGACTTTGAGCTGATCATGGGACTTGAAATGCTGCATCGCATCTCTCATGCTTCTGGCAAGTTAAAGGGAGCACAAAACAAATTCAGAGCGCCACTCAGTCTGCGAGTCAACATTTGTGCAATCCATGCATGCACTTGATTCTGAGTCTGCTTTCTCAATTGTCCCCTGCTGTTTTGGCTGCTTCTGAGCCCTTGAGATTGTAACACACACCTACATCTGGATGTCATAGTCATGTCTTTTTCAAGGTTAAAGCCTGCACTAGGAAAGTAAAGTCACTTTTTGAGTATATTGCTTCTCTGTAAGGAGCTGTTGGCGCCCATATGACTGTTTAAGAGATTCTGTGCTCTCAGTTTGAGTTTGCTCTCAGGGGATTCAGACTGCAAATGTGAGTGTGAGCAGCTTTGATCATTACGAGCATGAGAATCCCTATTGCTGGCTCAAATGTAGTTACACAAGTCTTTTACATGCTCAAATCAAGGGTTACAAAACTAGTCCTGGCACACTGGCACTTCAGCTACAAAGTGGTATTCAAGAGCTAAAGCAAGGAGGAAAAAGTGGAGCTCAAGAGGAAGGAAGGTTCGCAGTTTCTCTCAGTTGATATGAATGAGTGAAGCATGAAACTTCTTGCTATTCCTCTCTACTTACTGGGCTACCACAGTGCTCAGCTCCATCTCCAGCTCTGCCTGGGATTTCTCTTTTCGGACTCCCCAGGCCGCACTCAGCCTCCTTGACGAGGAACAGCTGTTCGTCCAGGGCGTCCTTCTGAAGCTGGAGCTTCTGTAAGAAACCTGCTGTTGACTCCAGTTCCTTCTCCAGAGCAAAGATGGTGCGGTCTTTAGATTTGATTTCATCCACCTACAGCGAAGGAGAAGGACATAGTATTACAGAAAATGCTGAAAAGACATTATTTGCTTCTGTTGAAGGGTGTTCTTTCATTATCATTATTTCCAATGCCACTCTGCTAACTTTTATCATTCACCTTGTAAAAAGACAAGGACAGTTATTAAGCTGAAAGTCATGTGACTCAAGAGAGTAAAAATAGCAGACATCTGGTTCCTGCTCTTCCATTACGGGTGTTGGGATTCACAGGACCACAGATGATTTATCATTTGGTAAAATCATCACTGATTTCAAGGCTTTTTCCTCTGCATGCTCTTTGTCTTCAAACAAAGAGAGCTAAGTGGCACCCATCTCCACAGGAGGTCTCACCTCACACCTCAGTGAGACTCAAGTCCCAAAACTTGATTGGACAAGACCTTTTACAGTGACATGTGACTCTGTGATGTCACAGGCATTTTTCATCACAATTTTTTTTGAGTTTGAACGATGCTGCGATTTAGCCAATCACAAAGGAGGGGGCGTGGCCGAGACGTGCAGGTGTCCCCAGGAAATGTGTACCTACAGAAACAGCAAGCTCTGCGTCCATAGCGACCGCTCCACCCAAAACGCCGTCTCATGAAAAAAATTATTTTTTCCAGCGGATGTCTTAGTTACAACATGATTGAGCTAACTGGAGTAGTTTCATGTCGTATCCGACAACGGGAGGCTTTTAACAGATGACGTCCTGATGCTAGCTTTGCTAACTGTCCCTGTCAGCTGCAGCCACTGATGCTTTCTAGACATCGTGATTTCC
>NC_065508.1:8134901-8147826 GCF_006386435.1 Epinephelus moara | reverse complement strand
ACTGATACCTTTAACTGGCTATCATTTTTCCCTTTACGGAAATGGTGCCCCACGAGGTGATTTAATGTTAATTAAGTCACATTATTTAACATAATTATTAATTATTAATAATAATTATTAATTATTTCCGATAGCCAATTTAACCCCAACATATTTGGTGCCTCCGCAGAAGCCTAGTGTGTTGACCCCAACATTTATGGTGCCGCCGAGTGAGGTAAATATATGTTGACCCCAACACGGGTGTCTTATCGTATAGTACAGGCACTTTTCTTTTAACATTTGGTACATTTCCCTGCAGCTCTACTACTCTTTCAGATAGTTCACAAGAAACTTAAATGTAGCTGATGTGACAGGACAAAAATCTACCCCACTGCACTCCATCCCTGCTCCCATGCTGCACAGATATCCAACATCTGACAGTGGTTATAATCATGTCAGCTGTTAAGTATTCAGTTACAGTGACTGTGCCTACCAGTCTGCGGATGTCCCTCTCACAGTCCCACTTGATCTTGGAGATCTGCTCCTGGTGCTGCTGGTGCTCCACCCGCAGGTCGCCAGCCTTCATCTTGTCAGACTGGATCATGGTGCTGAGAGCCTCATCGGTCTGCTTCTTGAGACTCTTCAGCTCGGCGATCTCCTGCAAAAGCTTCACTCTCTCCTGGTCAAAGAAGCGGCGTGCGTCTTCCTTGGCTTCCAGGGTCAGCGCTGTGCGCACCTGAAGAGGCAGGGGCGGGAAAGAAGAGGGGTGTTGATGAGGTTTGGCAGGATTTCCTCGTAACACTTGTCAGGAGTTTTTTTTAGATTATCTGGGGGAAGGAAGGGTGAGTAATGAGTATTTATTTCTAGTGCTCCCCTATCTGGAGCTTTTCCTCAGAAGTGAAGGTGACTGCCCTCTCTGTCCTGGTTTAGTTCCACAGCTGCTTTGGGATTTTGTTTTGGGAGAAATGTATCGGTTTATTTTGGCACATCTCATTCACAACTGCAAAATCAAACATTAGCTTCTCTTCCTCTTTTTTAACCTCACCTTCTCTCCGCTGCCGTCGCGCATGGCGTTCAGCGCAGCTTTGAGCCTCTGGTTCTCCTGCTCTTTGATTTTGGCGTGGCGGGCCAGCTCCTGCTCATGTTGCCGCGTCAGGTTTTCCCTGAGAGCCTGGAGCTCCTTTTGCTTTTCCTCGTGCCACTTGGCCCGCTGCTCTGTCAACATGGCAGTGTGACGGTGCTGCTCCTGCTCTCGCACCCGCTTCACCTCCTGGACCTTGTCGCGCTCTAGTTTGCTCACCTTTGAGAGGAGCGACAGAGAAAGAGGAACGGGGTTATTTTAAACAACTGCCAGGTGTCAGACATTGCTTTTGAATATTTGACAAACTGACTTATCTTTATTTTGATTTTCTTCATTTACTTAAAATTGTTTCAGTTGAGGTTAAAATGTCAATCTTTTTAAGGGTGTAGTAATGGTCTAAAACATGGAGGGAACAGAATCAAGTTGGAGGTTCTTTAATCAGGAAAAAAGTGAACACCATTTCATGCAAATATATGAATTTACATGAACAACAATGTGTAAAATGCTCCATTTCTAATTCACTAAGCCTATAATCACACTAAGTTTTCTTGATAGAGATCTGATACTTCATGCAGCACCTTTACTACTCTCCTGTCCTGTTTTTGATTTATGATCAATTGTAATTTTTTGGACTTCAATTGTAAAAGACCAAATGATTGTTTTAACACAAAATCTATCTCCCAGGCTGTGTACTGCTGAAACAAGCTCTACAAGTAAATGTCCAACCTCCGCACTTATAGACTGAACCCTGTCATAGTACCATGATATGTTCACCATCATCACGTCGAGTCTGTGAGAGCACTGAGCCATGACAGGACTTCAGAGCTCAATTCAGAGCTCCAAAAGTAAATATGGTACATTATGGAAGTTATTTTAACTCCTTTCTTTTACATCGCCACATCGTTTTTTGAACTATGGTTAATCTTCCAAGCAAGGTCCAGTGAAGTCTGCATGCCAAGCAGACTCTCTGGAAGTTCTCTGAAAGTTTGCCCTTCCTGGTTCACTTCATGAATTATGCATTTGGACAGCCCTGAGCAAGTGCAATGCGGTCGGAACATTTAGATTTAGCCAAGATAGAACAGTTTGCATGTAACCTGAGAGGTGAAACCAAGTCAAAAAAGCAATAAAAAATAAAAATAGGTCACAAATCAGAAGGGCATCATTTCCCCTTGGGATGGGAGAGATGTTCCCCCTCAGTACGCCCTTGCATGAATTAAAGCACAAAGTCTCGAATGTAAGAGAGGTGTCGCACTTTGAGTCCTCACTGGCATGTGGCCAGTTTTGTACATGTAACATACAGCAAACTAATGTAATACACGGTGTTCTATAGTTTACTGAATGAATGTATAGTGTACAATGAAGTCACAATGCAGCGCTTTACCATTAACTGAAGATGTGAAACTGTAACACAAGCATGACATTTAGCTATAGTGTCATGTCACAAGATGTACTTGCACCTGACCATGTGCAGCTTGTAGTGTCCAAAGGTTGCTGTAAACATTCCATTTAAAGTGCCCTTATTTTTTTGGACCTGGCCTTTAAAAACATTATAAGCCAGTGTGACTTATGGCTTTGTGGAAATATTGAGAGTGAGCTACAATATTTGAAATACTCAGGGCAAATGTGTGTATTGTGATTCTGAACAGTACCTTGCATTTTTCTTGGTGTAGCTCTATCTGAATGTCAGTCAGCTTGGACCTGAGATCTTCATTGGCTGCCTGCAGGGCAGAGATGAGCGCTTCGGGCTTCTCGCTCTTCGTACGCCCTTTCTTGGCCATTGAGTCAATTACTAGAGAGGCTCTTCTAATGCTTTCATTGAGACTTCACAGAAACTTTCCGAGGCGCTCCCAAGGTTTCCAGTTCCTCCTCTTCCTCATTCTCCTATCAGAAAAAAGGGCTTGGGTGTGGAGGAGAAACAAAGAGGGGAAAGAATGAGAGAGTGCAGAATGCAGCGGTGACATATGAACACGTAGCTCAGGTGCGGACTAGCTTGGGCTTCCAAGTGTGTGTTTGTGTGAGCAAGTGAGAAGTGTTGGTAGTGAAAGATTACAGATACACGCTAGATTCCAACTCCAAATCTATATGTGAACAAAACAAAGACCCTGCAGCCTCAACTGGGTCTGGAAGGCTATACTGTGGCACAGAGGTGCTTTGAGCTAAATGCTAATATCAGCATGTTAACATGCATTAGCATTATGATGTTTAGCAGCTTGTTCATCATGTTCACCATCTTAGTTTAGCATTTAGCAACATTATCCGCTACTTGCATTTATACACCTGAATCCCTGCATTGTTGACGATCCCGTTGCATTTTGGGTAATGAAGGCATCAGGTTTTGACAAGCAAGAGGAATACATGGAATATAAAATAAATTGTTTCTGGTTCTGCTGCTTAAATGTTGATCCTTTTCTTCTGAACACTGTCCATTGTGAGTCTGTTATTGTGTAAGTGCATTGTGGCAAATGTCCAGTGTGTAGGATTTAGTGGCATCTAGCAGTGAGGTTGTAGTACTGAAACTGTGTGGAAGAAATAAGGTGGCCGACGCTAAAATGCAAAAACACAAATGGACCTATCAAGAGCCTTTCAGGGGCCTAAACATAGACAGTGCAGGCAGTGTGGTTGCACTGGGGCCCGTGAGGTGGGGGGCCCATAGAGATTTGGCTCTCCAACAATGTTTTAGGTGGAGAATGGGCCCTTGTGAGTTTTCAGAGGAACTCTCATTAAAATTAAAAGCCGTGTCATTTGCTATACATGCCCTTGAAAAAGGCAAACCCATCTCCATCATGTTTTTTTTTTCCTTTGTTTTTGTAAAGTAGTCAGTAGCATCTATAACAAAATTACAAGCTTATTCCAAGTAAACTATAATTAACTATTACTACTTTGGTATTTTTTATGATATACAGATATTCAATGATGATTACTGGGTAATATGTATGTTAACGTTATCCAGTGTCTAGTCTCTTATCATGTGGCGATTTACTATTGGGCCCATCGTAACTACCTTACGCCACTGGAGCCACTGTTTTGTTTGTCCATTATGGGCCACTGTAAAACAGCCCCATTATGACCTAAGCAGACATAGACGGCTCATCCTATGGTAACAAAAACACAACGATTCTTAGTTTCACGTGATTCTTACATAATTATGAATATTATATGCCATTTTTGCCAATAGATGCCCCTGAATCCTACACACTGAACCTTTAAGGGATGTTCAAAGTAATTACAATTTTTGTGGGGAACATGAATGCTGCACCAACTTTCAAGGCCATTCATCTAATGAAGACAACATATTAAAGTTATAAGTTAAAGCAATTATTTCTAACATGTTCCCAATATGTTAGAAGACAAAGATGACACAAAGAAGCACAATATGTCCAATAAAAAAATTAAACAAACACAATCCTGAAATCCAAAAACACAAAAAAGGACAGCTAAAACAACAATGTCATTTCAAAATTCATTATAAATCTGTTACCCTGTTCCTTATGTGCTATGGTAGTGGTACTACAGTAGTAAGTGATTAGTAATAATGTTACAGGCTTAAAGAAACTTCCATTGGGTTAACAAGTAGGCCATGAAATGATCTTGATTAAACAGTCATGGATGTGTAAAATACTAGAAGCATGCCTTTTGGAACAAATGGTTGTCTGGGTACGCAGACTCAGTGGTTATCCTTCCTGCCCTGCTATTTGCCTTTTCTTCCTGCACTGTTTGAGGTCAGCTGAAAGCCAATGACCTGCTGAGTGCTGCAGACAGACATGTTTAGGGAGTACACTAATGTAGCGGGGCTCAGACTAACGCAATGAGAGAGACTGAATGCTCTGAGCCATCCCATATCACTTTGTGAGACCATTAACATTCAGGTTGACATGGGAAGGACAATTTTCTTTTTAAATTCCCAACATATTCTGTCATCCTGTCAGATTAAGTCTGCATTACCACAATGTGTGTGTATGTGTAATTCAAACTTTGCAACATAGGTAGAAAAATAAAGTTTCATAAAGCACATTAAGTGTTTACCACAGAAATACACATAATACATAATCTGTAAGGCGTCTTCCATCAGATGAAAAAGCCTGGTTGGAAGAAGAGACGGGACCTTTATTATCTGTGTGTACAGGGAACTCAACTGAGTCTGTGTTTGCACAGCCCTCCCTACCTACACATCCACATACAACTGTCCTTACGTACAGTACAAGCTATTCTTTGGTGGGGTTCAGACTCCAGACTGCTACGAGGAGAACTCAGAGGCTATTTTGAAATGTTAAGATAAGATAAGATACACCTTTATTGATCCCATAATTGAGAAATTCCAGTGTTATAGCAGTCAAGGGGAAAGAGTCAGATTAAAAATTTCAAAATTTAAACTTAAAACTTAAAAAACTAGGCATGCAAAATAAGTACAAAAATACAAGAAACGGCTATAAATAACAATAACAATAACAATAACAACAATAATTATAATAATAATAATAATAATAATACTGAGATGTTATGTCAAATAATAGTGTGTCCCCATTACACAGAGACCTATAAACTCACTCAAGGACACTTGACAGATAAACAGATGTCAGTGCAAATGTACTACATTTTGCGTTCAGTGTCATGGATTGAACCTTACTGGTTGGCTAAACAAATGCAGTTGGACACAATGTGACTGTACTATTGATTCATTACAAAACAAACCAATCTCTACAGGCACTTGGCATCAAAATTATGCTTTAAAGGAATATTTCACCCACTAAATGACCATTTATATATGAATTTTCCGGGCTGTGTGTTTAATTCATGAAGAAAACCTTTTTGTTCTCACATGCCTTTGGTGAACGAAGAATCCAAAAACAGCAAACATTGTTGATTAACTGAAGTCATTGGGGGGCTCAGCACTTCCCAAACATGTAGCATTAGCTTCCCTTTAGCCCAGGGGTCAAGGTTAAGTTTTTTTGTTTGTTTTTACTATTTTCATTTTAACTAATCATTGTCATAGGCCTAAAGAAATTCTTACATTCTCAAGTTGCAAAAATGGGTAACCTATGCACTGAATTTAAAAAAAAAGTTTTAACATTTTGTCAACTCAAATGTGCGTCTGCGTCATATGTCTACGACCTGGCACCTTTTCCACTAAATTCTGCCAAACCTCAACAGCAGTGGCTTGTTTTGAACCTCCCCAGCTAGGCTAGCAATGGATTCCAAATCTATAAAAGTAAAAGTCTTAGAGGAAAATACAGAATTTAATAGTGCATGGACAGATCTATTTGCATTCGCCACAAATGCAGCAATGTTAAAATACCACATAATGATAAATAGCCCACAGAGGAGCCATATTGTGGTAAAACATATTTTTGAATGCTCATTTAGACCTATTTTTAATGCTGATAGGCTCATTTAGACTTAATACGGAGTGTTACCATAAGGCTAAAAATGTTTTGTGGCTCAAGGCAGATTTCTTTTTAATTATTTTTGGTCAAAAATGTCTCTTTTGATAGTTGAAGTTGCTGACCTTTGCTTTAGCCCTTACTGACCGGAACTAAAAGGGTAACTTATCCATGTTTTTACTTTCAGTCTCTTTCAACAACCACTGGAACAATTTACAACTTGTTAGCATAAATGTGTGGTTACAGTAACACTTATTTTAAATGTACCATTGTTGCCTAAAATTCCTCTAAAATAGGAACTGATATGTACCTGTAACCTCTTGGGAGAGGGATTTGGAAAGGACAGTGTTGTTTTATAGCATTACCATGTTTTATTTCAAAGATTTCTCAAAACTCTACCCAGCTATGAAGCTACTTTATAAATATTTACTGATTTTTTTCCTAAAGATTTGAATTACTGAGTGGATACTCACCATGGGCACAGTGTCAATGTTTTGTAATTTCCTTAAATTCTATTAGTTAAAACATCCCCAAGGTTACACTTAATACTTTAATAAATGGTGTTAGATTGTGCACACTGTATGGTACTTGCACAACACATTTCTTGCACATTATGACATGCATGGGAGCTGTGATTGGGGTCAGTCAATTGATTAACCACTTGAGGTCTAACTATCAAAAGGTCACTGGTTCATCACATTTGTTTGAAGAATCTACAGACACAACAAATAGCCTAGCGTACAGCATGTGCTCATTGAAACTGATCCTTATTTGATTGTCTGCATTTTATGCATTTCTTGAATTTCTATTTCAATTTGTGGTGACATTAAAATCAGATAGTATTACATGATATTATTATTGCACATGCTAATCTCCTATTACACTAAATAAGGTTTTCTCAAAGTTTGGCTCTTTTATCAGTGTAATTTATGTACTTGCATGCTGAAGGGTTTCCTCACTGTACTCTTATTAACGACCCACAATAGTGCACATGCATATGAACGTGCACACCATGATGCATAGCCATGATGACTCAAGAGGAGTTGGATGGTGTCCGTCATAATCTGAGGAGGGATGACATAACATCGCTTAAAAGATTTTGAGATGCAGATTAGAGATGAAGCGTGATGATCACATTTAGTCAGCACGGGCTCGTCACGCTGCGGTGTTACGGGGCCCTTTTAAAAGGGTTCCTGCTCTTTAAGCATCACTTATTGAGGTTGTCCAAGAATACATTTACAGAAACCACTGGACCAGTAACTGTGCACGGGTTACTGTGTATGCCAGCGCACTGTGTGGAAAAGGAGCAAAGTAACTCTGTCAAACATGATTGAAAATGTTGAAGACGTTCAAACACTTGGGTCATGTAACAGATTCACACCTATAATCTGCCAGTAATCAGTAACTTCAGGCTAACTTGTGTGTGTGTGCTGCATAATGTCATTGTATAGTGTCCACTTTCACACAGAAACATATAAAAGGGAATGGATGCTTTTCTCAAATAAGCACAACATAGCAGCACAGTATTGCTGTATTTACACCTCACAATATTTGTGGCAGCAGTTAATATTTTTCCTGGCAATTCATTTATAATATTTCAAATTAATCAGCCAATCATATTTTATAAAATGTCAAGTCTATATGAGGTTCCACAGCCCAAAGTGACGTGTTAAAAAAGCCAGATTTCAAGAGTGACCTGGCCAAGACGGCAGCATTAAAGGGGAACTAATGTTTTTTTCAACCTGGGCCCTATTTTCCGATCTACTTTTGTCTAAATGAGTGATAGGATGTTCAATATTTGACATTTCTCCAGTATGAAGCTAGGGCTGACCTGCCTGCAGCCCGTGAGCACGCGCTATATTAAATAATAGGGCACTCAGACAGCGTCAAACAACGTCAAAATACGTCCACTAAAAGTGCATTTTTTCCACACAGATAGGCTCGGATTGTTAGTATAATTATCCGACAACATAACGGAAAGGAGAAATGAACGTCTGTGTTTACCTTCAGCTGGATTCGGACATGTTCCAATGCCTGTTGCAATTTTTTATTTTTTTGAACTTTTTATTTTGCTGTGCAGTTCATACATTCGTCTGTTCACAAATAAGCATTTTGCATTTCTCTAAAAAAAAAACAGAAACAAAACAAACAAACAAAAAAAATAGATATACAGTAAGTGTGCAAGTGATAAAGATATAACCATTTTATATGTTTTTAGTACAATTTCATTTTTATTTGTTTTTCTCCTTCCCTTACTTTAGTTACAGGGCTCAAAAGTAATATTTTCTGTTGCAATTTTAGTATATGTACTACTGAAGTAACACTGCTCCCTCTCTCTCCTCGTCCGCTCTTCAGTTTCAATGAGCTCTGCATCCGTGTACGTCCGTGTACTCTGTGTTCAAATAAAAACTGGCGGTCATCAAATTCAAATGGCTCATCCAGATCCAGTTGGTCAAAATTGGGTAAAAATTCGGACATGTTTGTTGTGGCAAGTCAAAACACTCACTCAGAGAGTGAAAGTCTGGCTCTGAAATCTCACGTCTCGCGAGATTTGAGTTGTTGCAGAAAGTTACCGCTGGAGTGACCTTACAAACGCGAGGAGTTACTCTATTTGGAGTAGTCATGGCTGAATTTTTACCCAATTTTGACCAACTGGATCTGGATGAGCCATCTGAATTTGATGACCGCCTGTTTGTATTTGAACACAGCGTACACGGACGTACACGGAGCCGAGCTCATTGAAATTGAATTGCAGACGAAGAGAGAGAGGGAGCAGCAACAGGCAGAGGAACATGTCCGAATCCAGCTAAAGGTAAACACAGACGTTCATTTCTCCTTTCCATTATGTTGTCAGATAATTACACTAACAATCCGAGTCTGTGTGAAAAAATGCACTTTTAGTGGACGTATTTTGACGTTGCTTGACGCTGTCTGAGTGCCCTATTATTTAATATAGCGCGCACTCACGGGCTGCGGGCAGGTCAGCCCTAGCTTCATACTGGAGAAATGTCAAATACTGAACATCCTATCACTCATTTAGACAAAAGGAGATCGGAAAATAGGGCCCAGGTTGAAAAAAACATTAGTTCCCCTTTAACATGGATACAACAACAAACACAAACAATACAGACACATACAACTGTCACACACTACAAATAAGTGATTACAATATCCAGGCAATATGCAATACACTCATGATCAAACTCAGTGGAACATCTTGTACGATTAAATGATTAAATAATATAGGATTATATATTAGGACAAAATGTACTGAGACTCAGCCTATAAACTACTTGACTCACCCCCTGAAAAATCATTACTGACACAGTTTGTCTGCATCAGACCACCTGACTCCCAGACTGAAATCTTAATGTGTCTCCTAATGCTTAATGCACATAGGATGAGAAATAATGATACAGTCATGGATTCTCTATGGAAGAAATCTTTGTTTTTCAAAGTTACTTCCATGTATGACACAATATTGGCTCATCATTTACTGTTTTATGCCCAGCTCAGTCAGGAGCAAAATAAAGAAGGAAGATCCACACAGCAACAATTTAAGTAAACAGGTAAACCAAACAAAGGTGCCAGCCTGCAGAGACGGCCATCTTGGAACCACCCTGTTCATATAGGCTCCCACTATGTGAGGCCAATTAATTCCTGTGAGGTGGGAGGGGCCAAACAGGTAGTCATATGGCCCAGGGCCAACACAACTGGAACACCAAACAAGTTCACCTCACAAGGGCTCACGTAGAACTCAATGTCACATCCACACCAGTCTGTTGTCCTATAAGTAGAGTCCATTCCTCCCTTTGCTTTGCTTACGTGTCATCCTTACTCAGCATTCCCTTCTCCAACCTGACAGCCTGAACATGCAGAGTTGGTTTAATATTTTAACACTCGAGGCTACAGCAGCAGATTTCTCTTCCATACAGTAAAGGGAAGGTTTACCCAACAGCTGCCTCTTTAGTAAGCTATTCATAGCAGCTCATGGACTGCACTGAGGCGGGAAGTGAGCTTCTTCAACCTGCCCTATACATTTCATAACACTGCATCTGCTGGTTTTCTCTCATACGAGATAGTTATTTTGGTTTCTGCTTTTTTTTTTTTTTTTTTACAAATAATTATTATATTGGTACCACTATCTGGTGTAAAGCGCCTGTTATGAAAGGCATAAAAGATATAACAAATGGCTTCTTAATGGTTGATAATTCATTTAGTGATGCTTTACAGATATAACCTTCAGGTTGCCAGGCTGTGAAAATCCCTTTGGCTGGTGTTTATCCTGTTTATTTTGTAAAAATGTTTTAAAAGTGTTCAAAATCCATTAACAACTGCTTAACAAGATGCTGATAATAGATTTTGGTTGAGATTCTCTGCAGCCTTTTTTCAGGAGGGTAAGGTTCAGATACAAATTAGTCAAAAGGACCTGGCAACACGCACATTGTTCTTATTTATGGCTGTTCTGTGAAGCTTTACTAAATAGATTATTAATCATTAATAAAAGCAGTACTTCCCACTTAGAAGTAGGGATTGGCAATATGAAGATGTTATATTGTTATCGAGATCTGGGACTATATATCGTCTTAAATTTTGGATGTAGTTGTATCATGATATGGCATTAATGGTGTTTTTTCCCTCATTTTAAAGGCTGCATTACAGTAAAGTGATGTAAATTTAACTTACCAAACTTTTCTATTTGTTTTAACGCTTGCTTTAACGCACTTAGTTGATCGTGTATCGAAATATAGCCGAAAAATATTGCGATATAATTTTCAGGACATATCACCCTGCCCTACTTAGAAGACCATTATAAATGGTGCCTTATCGAGAACTGGTACTATATATTTTGGTGCTGCAACAATTTGTCAATTAATTGGTTAATAAAAAAAAACTGAATATCTTCACATTCTGGACTTTTGATCGAAAAAAAAAAATGACACATTTAAAGGGATAATGCACCCAAAAATGAAAATTCAGCCATTATCTACTCACCCTCATGCTGAGGGAGGCCCTGGTGAAGTTTTAGAGTCCTCGAATCCCTTTGCGGAGATCCGAGGGGGTAGCAGCACAACTGCACACCTAATGGCTGACGGCGCCCCAGATTAAAACGTCCAAGAACACATAATTGANAAAAAACTGAATATCTTCACATTCTGGACTTTTGATCGGAAAAAAAAAAGACACATTTAAAGGGATAATGCACCCAAAAATTTTAGAGTCCTCACATCCCTTTGCGGAGATCCGAGGGGGTAGCAGCACAACTGCACACCTAATGGCTGACGGCGCCCCAGATTAAAACGTCCAAGAACACATAATTGAAACCACAAAATATCTCCATACTGCTCGTCCGTAGTAATCCAAGTGTCCTGAAGACCCAACATAAAAAGTGAGCGCGGAGCACAGAGAGGCAGTCAGAGCTACAGGCTACAGTGAGGCTAAAAACAGAGTTCAAATGGCGTTTTTCCAAACAACTTTTTATGTCGGGGCTAGTGTTGTGAGGACTCTAAAACCAGAGCCTCCCTCAGCATGAGGGTGAGTAGATAATGGCTGAATTTTCATTTTTGGGTGCACTATCCCTTTAAGACATCACCTTGGACTCACTGTTTTCTTAAATTTTATATACAATTAATCAATTGAGGGAAAAAAATGGCAGATTAATCAATAATGGAAAATAATTGTTAGTCACAGCCATATTACATTTTGTTGTTATGTATTTTCATTCTGGCTGGTAAAGCTAATAACAATATGCATAAATACTAGTTCTCAGAGTGTTTAAATAAATGTGATGATTCATTTACAGCCATCCCAGTCCAACCGAATACACTGCCGTCATGTGCAGCCAACCACAACTCACCATGACTGCTAATACTGTATTAACCTACAAACCATTCACAGCAGCCAGGTAGTGCTCTGGAGGGGTAGACTGGATATGAATTTGCTGTGAGCCCGTGTCAATCTGATTACTGTCATATTCCATTTTCAGACTGCGCCAAGAAATAATCCCCTGGCCAGTCAAATGAACACAACACAGGCGCACACAGGCATCGTGGCCAACACAGGGCCAGGCACCGGATGTTGCCTCAACTGTCTAACCTTTTGACTTTCAGTTCTATTTTTGAATGTATTGCTTTCACTGATTATCACTCTGCTCTGGGGATATTGATTTTAGGGTTAGGATAAAGGTTAGTTTAACAGCACTGGCCCTTTGTTGGTGAGTTTAGCAAAGGGTAGGAAGCAGTCTCTGCTTCTGTTTCTCACGGGTATATACAAATCATATTCTTATTCAACATCCCCCTCTTCTCACATGTCAGGCTGTGCATGTAAATAGTTTATATTTAAACACAGACAGTTATGATGGGTTATGTCGTATCTCATGTTTAAAGAAAGGCTTTTAAGTAACTGGTTCATTACATAGCAGGCAGGGCTGTTTCAAGACACTCTGGGGGCCCTAGGCAAGAGGCACCTTGGAGCCCCCCCCCCCCCC
>NC_065508.1:8084359-8134874 GCF_006386435.1 Epinephelus moara | reverse complement strand
GCCGCCACGGCTCGGCTGTTCAGGTATTTCTGGGCAGTCATGAAATCAACAAAGAGGAAATTATTGGACCTGGAGCCGGACTTCCCCGTCGCCGGTAAGCCTTATCTTGAGGCGTATTTGACAGGAATACGGCGTCTGTGACCCCCGTTCAACCCACAACTGGCAGGATTCGCCTTTCATTTCTGCTGCTGGTTGAAATCTGTACTTGCATAGCGTGCTGAATGATTTGTTTTGCGACTGGACTTTGAACTTATCCCACAGTAGTGGTACCATGAGGTACCATAGTATTACAGTACTCCAACAATGCTAGCGTGGGTGGCAACCAATCATGCGGGACATGGTCTCAATTTGTGTGACGCGTGAAAAGAGACAGAAATGCTGTACAGTCCCGCACAATGCACGATGTCTGGTCACCCTGCTTAGCCACTCGCAAGCAGCAGCTAGTAGGGGGCCCTATTAGGGGGGATTCCAACGTGTTGTCGTTGTTGCAGTGTCTATAGGGGTTCCATCATATTGTCATTGATATGGACCAATGTCAGCCATCTCTGGGGGCCCCCTTCCAGCTAGGGGCCCTAGGCAATTGCCTAGTTTGCCTGTCCGGTTGCGACGGCCCTGATAGCAGGTAATATTTAACAAGCTTCAAACTTAAAGGCATCTCAGTCACACGGCAATATTGTACTTGCAATCTTCATCTCGCAGACACAACGGGTCTCATAAGACAAACAAACTAGACCTTGTCTTCCACTGAAGATTAGACACAGCCTAGTGGTTGCAAGTCACTTAGCAAATAAATCTATGCTGCAAACATAACAAGTTCTGAACCAAAACACAATGACAGTAGGAATTATTGATTGTGCTAATTTCGAAAAAGGTGCAATATTCCTAATTTAGCATGAAGAAAGATCAATCACCATATAAGGAACATCAGTATACACATTAAAATGCCAAAAAATGCAGGACATAAGAAATGAGAAGAAACATGTTACCTTACACAACACTCCAGGTAGCTGTCAAAACACACAAGAACACTGCCACAGCACAGCATCTTCTCCGAACAAGAAATGGCACCATTTGACCAAACTGACGACCAATTTATATGGCCTCTGAAGAAATCTCAGGGACTGACACGAGTTAACGAAGCTGCTACTGTCGTGCCAGAAAGGGTTTAAAGATGTGGATCTTGCAAAAGCTGGTTACGGTACTCTTCTAGGAACTAGCAGATCAAGCATTACACTGTCAACCCCGAGTAAAATTTAAATCAGAGGTTTTCAGTCTGTTTTTCCGCCAAGGGAGTCCTCACACAAGATAGAGAATATACCACTCATGAATTTCTCTTGGAATAATCTGCCTATTTTCTATACTTCTATACTCTCAGTTAAGTGAAAGAACAACACAAGAGAATATTTAGAAAATTTGTTTAAGTAGAATGTAATCTATGAAGTACTTTAGATTTAAAACTTTTGATATTTTTCATTGAACTACGAAGACCTTTGTAATAAAAATATATACACAGATAGATAAATAGATAAATGTTTTCACATCATGTTAATTTGATGAATGTGAAAACTTATTACGCACCCCCTGGCAGATTGCCTTGGACCCCACTTTGAGAATAATGGATTAAAATGACCTTGAATGTTAAACTCAAAGACATGGAGGGAATTTAGGTTGAAAAATTGAATCCGCTACTTCATTACCCTTGAACATAAAGAGTAAAACAACTGGGTCACAACAACCATGTTGGTGAATATGTGGGAATAAAGAGGCAAACCACACACATATTTTTTGAAATGTTACAAGCTACACCAATCTGGTAAAAGGGGATATTACAATTAAAGAATTTCTGGGATATGCAATACCTAATAACTGCAAAGTTATGTACCTTGGAAATATAAATGATTGTGTCATTGATTATGATAGATATTTGGCCAAGATATTATTAATCATAAGCAAGAGGGCAATAACAATAAATTGGTATAAGACTGAATCCCCTACTACGGAACAATGGTTGGAAATCATGAGAAAGATAGAGCTATGGAAAAGATGACCTATCAGCTCAAAGAGAGAGAAAATGTTTTTGTTAACAAATGGAAGAAATGGAGAATGATGACACAGAGGAAAAAAGTATCTGGACTAACTGATACAGGAACCTCAAGATACTGGATATTTATGCATGTCTTTGAAAATGGACATTTGTGTAAATGACTTTTATTTTTCACCCTTTTTGCTCAGTTCTTCTGCCTTTCTGATTGTGGAAATAATGTTGTAAGTTGATATATATGACACTTATGGTAGTATACACAAACTAAAACTCCACAAACATTGAAGTATTAAAAACATTTAACTAAAATCATTTACACACAATGTATGAAGTGTCATCATCCCTATAATGTGAACATGGAGGGGCCAAAACGGTATGCTTCAAACACTGGAGCAAACATGTTGTATTTGTGAACGCTTCCTTTCCTAGACTGTGTCCATGGCATGCAACAGTGTTTTTACTGCCTGATATGACTAGTTAACAGAGGATATCAGCTGTAGAGATGCCTGTTATATCTGCCAGAGCTCAACAATATTTGTTTTGTGGCACACACATGGGCAAATTTTTTTTTTGAAAATCTCAACAGCAATGTCGTTTTCCAGTTATTCTGAAAAAGCAGCCCAACAAAGGATTTGATGGTACAAAACATGTTGTTAACTGTCCAAGAACCACTTTGCTGTAGCTGAACACTGGGTCCAATCAATAAAAAATGAAAAAGAAAGCTGTGTTTATATTATTGCTTTCTTTGGTCACTGAGAACAAGCTTAAACACTATGTTGACATATTACTATGTCGATATATTACCAAATTAAGCAAATGTGTTAGCAAACCATTGCCCACTTGCACATCCATCAGACCCGCAGAAACATTAGACTTTATTTGGAGTCATTAAACTGCTGTACAGCCAACAGACTACACCTTTTAGCTCTGTTTTGGTCTCAACCACCTCCTGGGGGAAATATCTGCCTCTTTACAGCTAAAGGCTCCACTATGTTCACCAGCTAGTCCCTAATTTTGTCTGTCTGCCATTTGGTGCTGGACAGGTTGCACGTTCTTAACTGAAAACAACTGCTGCAGCAAACTGGGACAGAGGCTCTCTATGGGAGGCTGATGAGCTGATCACTATATTAACAGGTACAGTACATGCTGCTGCTGGAGAGGTGGTTGATTATAGCAGTGAAGCAATTTGCTAAAATCAAACAATGAGCTGAAATATGCCGAAAAGCACAATAGAGCTGCAGAGTCGGGATGGTAATTCTCTTTCACATGAAGCACACTGGCACCATGACCCACTTTTGACTCCTCAGGCATCAGATTTGGGTGTTGTCGGTGGATTTTCCAGACAGAGTGTACCAGGGGTACTCATAGAAATGCAAGCATTGCTGCTGCCTGTCAGCTTGAGTCTGATGGCCCCCTGGGGTCGAATGGTAAAAACCATGCAGGGATGCTTTACGGACAAACCTAGACAGCTTTTAACAAAAAAACACTCAGAGATGATTGTGATTTTCAGTTGCTGGCCTTAAATTGTGGAATAGTTTGCCGCTAACAATTAAATCTTCCCCTCTGTTGATACCTGTAAAACCTGTCTGAAGACCCATCTCTTTTCTTTAGCCTCTTATTTATGATAATTTGGACTGCATGCCAATGCTGCATTTAGCAATCTGGCTCGTTTACTACCATTCAATGTATGTCATAAGAGAAAGAACCAGCTACTGAGCTTTGTAAAGCTGCTATTTGCATCAATATTAGGCTATTAATATTAGAAAATGACCACTTCATATCAATTTGTAAGCAGGTAAGAGCTGAGATTAGACATAATTGGGATTCTTCCTTTCTGCTCATAAACAACAAGCTACTGTGTTCTGTTGTTTTTCATTTCCAGAATAAATCTTTCAACCCAGAGCCAACTTTTTACTATATCGGGACCTGCCATCTGTCATCCACTACCCAGTCAAACTACTACACGAGCCATATTTTGCCTTGGGTTGGGGTTAGAATAAGACTTTGGTTGCTTTTGGGGATCATATTGGCGTTTCATAAAGCCCTGTAGCACTGTGTTGAGGGTATTAGCCAGACGAGACATCAGTAGCTCTGTAGAGAAGCAGAATTGATCAGCAGGATGACAAAAAACAGCTACCAGTAAACCTTAAGGAAAAAAAGGATCTTCCATTTTGATTGTTGACAGGATCAAGAAGGAAAACCCTCAATGATGAGATAATGTTTTATCAAAGACTATGATTCATTTAAAGCCATTTGGATGTCAATAAATATGGCTGCAGAGTATTTTTAGTAAAGAGATGCATTCTACCTGGTCAAATGCCAAATGCTGGGGGAAAAAAAGCCCAAAGGCAAATCATCTCTTTACATGTAATCTGGTTATTATTAATGCGTTTGATTTATTATAAAAAAGCGTAAAGATAGTAAATCCTACTGTATTTGCAAAAGACTCTACATTATGCACTCATAACATTTTTAAGCCAACCTTTGACTTGAACTTTATAAACATATATATAAAGTATGTTAATATTAATACAGATTGGGCGCTGTCTGCAGCTGCCTACTCACATGTGGCAGGCATCCAAGCTTTCCCTACCAGACAAATCACTTTGATGATTTTATTTGCATTTGTTCTTAACTGCTCGACCAACAGGCACCTCATCTATCTTTTGGCTGCGGTTATTTTTTTCCAGTGAACAAAATCTTACATTTCGGGGCTATTTTTCTTTTTACTAATCCAGGTTATGCAAGTCGAGTCGGCAAAAGTTAGTCGGGCTGATGCCAGCGCCGTCCAAATGTCAGTGAGCAACTTGAGTTTAATCAGTCTGAGGTCTGGTTGTGACGTAAGCTGGTTCAAAGTGTCATCGCATCGGCTGGAATCATGAAGCACTCTCCTGCTTGTTTTTGGATTATGTTTGTCTTCTTCTTAGTTCAAGCCAAAAATGACTTCTAATCCATCTGCCTGAGGTCAAAATACTAATACAGCGTATACGCAGAGCTCTGTTAATGCTGGAAAAATGCAGGAGAGTGCATCAAAATGGTCTAAAATCACATCTGCTATATGGTTTGCACGTAATTTCATTTTATACAGTAGTTTTAAAGTGTATCATTGTTCTCAAATATTATATAGAAAGAAAATTCACTGTGACAGTCGTAGCCACATACTGTTTATCAGTGTGACCCAGCGGACCCACTGCGATGTTCTGGTTGAGATTGTTGGTGATTGTGTCATTGAGCTAGCTAAAGTTAGTCAGACAGATGCCAGTTATGTCAATGAGCAACTCATGTTTAATGAGTCTTGAGTCTGGTTGTGACATAAGTTAGTTCAAAGTATCATCACATTGGTTGGAGTAGAGCACCATTCTCTTGCTCATTTTTTTTGGATTATGTTTGACTGCTTCATAGGCAAAAAAAGACTACCAATCCATCTGCATGAGGTCAAACTACCAACCCAGTGTATCAGCAGAGCACTTGGGGGTAAAAATGCAGGAAGGTGCATAAATGTAAATCATGCAACATCAAATTTTATGAATGAGATTGTCTACTCATGGTAGACTAGCAGTAACACATGGACAGGAATATATCTATGAATGTATATGACAATATCTGGCAATACAACAAGGATTTGATGGCTGGTAAATATGTAATTTAGTTTTACACTGTCCTCTCTGTTCACCTGGCTCTGAGCTTCACTGAGATTAATGTCATATTCCAAATCAATAAAACAGAGCAACATTAATATGACAGCTCCAAACACAAGGCCAAGAAACACCACTGACACATCCCCCTCAGTATGACTACATATTGAGGTTGACATGTCCCCTACATCCCCCTCAAAATCTACACCTCTGCCTGGCTGATCCCTTTAAAAGTGACTTTATTCCGATTATATTTTATCCTCTTGCTTTATTTTGCTTCATCGATGTGTGCTATTGAACGGCCCCTTTTTTACAAGTCAATCCATAAACTATTAACGTGTGGCCTGTCACCAGCCTGCATCTGTGCTGACCCTAAAACAATACTGTGACAAATGCCCTCCCAGCAGGGGTGATGAGTATTAAAATCAGGCCAGTGTAACACCCTGAGGCAGCTGCAGGCTGCAGACCCACTGCCTCAGTCTGGAGGCCCCTGCCAGCCCCACTGTAGACAAGCATCCTCTTGCAACATCACTGCAGCATCCTTCCAAGACATGGCCAGTAATGTGTGATAACCTGTCAAGCAGAAAAAAATGCACATTCTGCAAACCACGCGTGCGTAATTATGTATACAAGACCAATGCGCATCTGGCTGTACCTGAAGGCTCAAACACGAACAGCTGGGAGCTTCTTGCACAACAAGTACGGCCACTGAAAGCACACCAGCCGCAGAAATACACACAGACACAGATGATGCTCGATGCAGCGTGAGCATCCGTCGTGTGTAAGATGGCCCTGCATGGCGATGAAATCCCCCACAAGCTCCTCGTCATCTTCCAAGTGCCTGCTAGTGTAGGCCGAGCTCTGCCACTTCCGACATGTAGGCTGAGCCGAGGCTACTCGCTCAAATAAGACACATATACCGTTTGATCTTATTTTGCACGATTGGGGAATTTAATGCTGCAGTTTTACCTTTTTTTGGTTCAGTGATATTATACCAGTCCAATAATAATCACCGCTGCTGAGATGATCAACCTGGCTCAAACCAACAGGCCCGCTAGTCCCAGTAACTCCCAGTTCAGACGATGTTAAACCCAACAACGGTAATAATCACAAACAGCTTTCCTTACCTTACCTCGTAATCGATCCTCATCATGTGTGGAGTGCTAATCTGCGTGAAACCGTTTCCATGACACGCTGCATTTATTGGAGAAAAGAAAATCGCCCCGTCCGCTATGGTTGTCAGCATCAGCAGCAGCAGCCTGTACAATGAAGCAGTGATGGCCGGTGGTGATGATGCTGGGAGCCCCGCCCTCCTCCCCATGCAGCCAGAATGAGCTCACTGGTTTCCAGCTCAGCCGGCTCCAGTGCCGCCGCAGTACCACCAGCGTACAACACAGTGTGTGCTGGACTGCCTGTGTTGCACAGACCCTCATCACAGGAGAGGATCCATCTCTGTCCATAACATACCTGCAACAGTTCTTATAAGCTTTCTGCACATGTTAAAGGAGAAACGATTAATTGCAATATTCTTTGGGGAATCTCCCTGTATCGTGCAATGATTTGTTTTGTTTTGTTTGGTTTGTTTCACTTTAATTAATAGTAATGCCTGATGTAGTTTAAGTTTTGCAATTCATAATTCGCATTATGTTTCACAAAGGTGCACAGTACTGTTCAAAAGTTTGTTATCACCTGTTGTATTGATAATTTCTTCTTTCCTTAAATAGTTTTTTTAATACCCAGAACACCATTGCCACATATAAACTATACTGCCTGACTGCATGGGCTTAGGTTTTCTTTCAACATTTGGGACACACATGAAATAAGGGGTTTGGGGGTCCCCTGCCAGAAAAATTTGAGCATCAGACACATAATTTCCTGCATTTTTTTCTGCATCAATTTATGGTGTTTCTGCATCAATTTATGGTGTAAATTTGTTGTGTAAAGGTCTTCTGCTACTTCATGGTTTGATTTAGGGTGGGGGTGAGGTCTCGCACATGTTCTAAACCCTGAGGGGGAAATGTCCCTTGCATCTACACCTATGCCTCATCCAATTCCAACTGACCTTTTGCTAAGCCCCGCCCCTTTGTGATGGTCCCACAAGCTGTCAGAGTAAAGGGGGATTTATACTTGTGCAGCAGAGACTATGCCGTAGCCTACGCAGGTGGCCTACACTGTTGTGAGCATTTATACTTGTGCTGGTGTGTCTGTCACTCTGCAGTTACTCCTCCAAAACACTAGTCGGCGGCGGAGGTTGCTGTGAAATGCTTTAAAATTTAGTTTATTCAAAACACACATTAAACATGGCTTAATAGAGACAATTTCAAACACAAGTACACAAATCAGCTTCACTATAACTCGCAGCATTCACAGACAAAACACTTGTCTTTATCTGGACACATTTTCCCCACAAATACAACATGCTAATGTTTTTAGCACAAGACTATGGCAATTTACATTGTATAAATTAGCCTAGCAGCTAGCAGACTTTTCCTCTACTCATATGAAGCCAGGGACAACAGCAACATTTAACAAAGGTAACGTTACAAAATTTGGCTCCATTACAGCTCACAAGGTTCACTGACAAAACAGCCATCACACTAAAAATTTTTCAAACAAATATAACATGCTAATGTTATTAGCACAAGCCTATGGCATTTTACATTGTATAAATTAGCGTAGCCACATGTGGAGATTTCCTCTACTCATATGAAGCCAGGATAAATCACACACAAGACATAAAATGCTAGTTTTGTGGAGGCTTTTTTGTCTTCACAATTTATTGTTTCTTATCTGTGAAATAAAAGGAAATAAAAGCTTTGTTTCCACTGAGGCAAATGGTTTCAGCTTACAAAAATAGACAGGAGGTCTGCGTTGCTGGGACACGTAATTACGTTTCTGTGGAGGTGCATGTCAGGCTAGGGTACGGCATAGGCTCTGCGATGACGTAGAGCCTATGCCATAGGTACGGCGTCAGTTTGATGCAGAAGTATAAATCCCACATAAGCATGGAGCCCCGCTGTAACTAACTGCACTCCCTGAAGAAATCATATTTTTGGAACAATGAAAATGTGATTCCAGAGAGAAGCAGACAGAGGGGTCTACAGTCTGTGTTTGAAGGATATATCCAGGATGTCAAACTGACTCAGCAGCAACAACAGGTTAAAAAGACAAAGATAGTTAGAAGCTAAAGCCGAACTATAGGCTACAGATCACAGTGTAAAAGTGAACCACCACATCACTGCTGATTGCCACAGAACACAATGAATATAAAGGGAAACTTTGCTGATATTGAACCAGCTGTGTGGCATCGCAGTGTGTGCAGATGAGCGGTGTTTGGCTTCGCCCCCGTGCTGCTGCCAGCACCCGGACCTCTGCCGCCACATGGGCAGGGATCTACAGGGGAAGGCAAACAACGTTCATCTGTGCACAAAGTGATGACACACACAGCTGGTTGAATATCAGCAAAGTTTCCCTGCTTCCCTTCACTGGTTCCTGTACAGCAGGGTTGGTCTTTGTTTCACTGTTATAATCATTAAAGAGCAAAAGCAGCATGTGTATACATTCAGTAGGCTGTATATTCAGTAGCTAGCTAGCTAACCCTACACTTTTCAGGGTTTGATTTTGGTTTTGGAACAGGGAAGAAACGTATATCTTTTTCCAACCTCTCCAGGTAACGAGTATCATTAATACACAACGTGCCCCAGGCACAACATTTAGCTCCACATCCACAAAACCAGCCTGAAAATGAAGGAAATCTGAAAGGATTGCATTAGAGTCAATGGAGCACAGCTGTGTTGTTGTCAGACCCTGGTCTGAGCTGGCCCGATGCTATGTTATGATTGGCCAGTCTGCATCCAGGGGCGGGACTTAGCAAAGGGTCAATCATAGTGATAACCTCAGACCAGGGCAACCTGCTCCAGAGCTGCATGCGGCCCTTGAACTCCTCTCCAGTGGCTCTCTGTGACAGAAAATTACAAGGATTTGATTTTATACCAATAGGCATTATTGTGCACTTGACCCTAAAACAGAAACCTGTTCATGTTTTAATCTGCAAACATTTTGCTGCTAAGCTTTCAGTTTCTTTTACCAAGGGCCGGGGATTTCATCTATTCTTAGTGAACTGTTGCTCAGTTGTATCTTTCTGTTTCTGTCCTATCAATTGTTTGTCAGTCTGGTTTAACTTTTTTTTCTTTGCAAAAACCCAAATAACCATATACTTGCAAAGAAGATTTTGCGGAATCCAAAAGCAGTCCTCTCAGCCATCTGACTACCAATCAAGATTTTGTGGCAGGTGATTCTTAACATTTGCACGGTGCTGTATATCCAAAAATAAAAACCTAGCTATACACAGTATATCTATCTGTCTCAGTGTGGATTCATCAATAAATAATGAACTGAAGTGTACAGAGTGGATCCTATTGGTTCCATTACTGGGGCCGATTAAAGAATGATTCCCGTTTTTGCCATGCAACATAATGTTCACAATCCTATTCAAAAAACTAAAATGACTGTTTCTGAAATGCTGCTATTTGTCCAACTTGAGTGGTCCACTCAACAACTAGTGTTTTTTTTTCTCCATATACTGGCAATAAGTTAACGCCCACCATTAATAATGTTTGACTCCTCTCTGCATCAGCAGGAGTCTCACCTCTAAGTGGAGGCGGATCTACCACTAATGTAGTTTTATGACATTGTATAATGTATGTTGTATGAGCTAGTGTGTATGTGACAACTGGTGCAGACCATTTGTTGCATTTACAGTTTGAATTATTAGTCTCACACTCTAAACCCTGTACAAAATGCTTTGCCAATAATACACTTTAGCAAATAAATTAAAGCAAATATGTTTACACTATCTTTAAACTCATTAGTTTGTCATCTACGCAGGTTTCTTTCATTTATGGTCAACCATACCCGAGCAATTCACATCACATGGTTGGTTTGATTTAGAATCTGTTTATTCACTTTTAACCTTATATTGTTTAATTTAAGAGTACACAGTCTAGCACTGTAGGGTTACACAGGCAAATTGTTTGATATTAATTGTCTGTTTCTTTGTCTATGAGTTACCGTGGTTGTTTGGGGAGGTCCCTTCCTCCTTCCTGGTGGAGCAAAAGGTGTGGCTGAGGGCTGAGGACTCTTAAATCCTGGAGCAACTCATTGGACCAAACCATGTGCTGCCATGTCATGGGGGGGGAGTTAGTTTTGCTTTGTATTTAGCTGGATGGCCACTATGTATGCCCCCTTGTGTCATTTTGACAAGTCAGTTTGTTCAGTTAACACCTTGTGTAGTTATTATGTTGTGTATCGTTATGATATGTTGACTTCTTTTATAGGCCTAGTTGTTCATTTCTTGGTTTCTAATTTATATGAATTTTTTTGGGTAAAAAACCCCCCACAGTTTTGTCAACAACTCCTGCATCCTTGTTGCCTCACTGCTTGGTCCCTAACAAACTACCATATTGTTTTAGTTATGCCACGTACACAAAACATATCATTGGAAAGCTGATTTTCTGGCCTATCAGTTTGTGGTAGTGTGAGCTGTCTGAATTTTTGTTGGTAGCTTGAACAAGAGTCTAAAGTATGTCCGCTCTCCCTGGGACTGTTAGGGTTGGTTCCAACAGTATTATTTATCATTCCTACCTTGTCATAAATAAAGGAAAAGTAGACAAAAATAAGACAAACACTTTTCCTAACCAAAAAAGACCCACTGTGAGGTCACTGAATGGATGTTTACTGCATGAACTTCATATAGGCCTACATTTCAACCCCTGGTTGTATTTTGAATCTGCAGAGTTCAACTATTTAACTTTTTTAAGTTGTTGTTATTTACTTTTTATCGGAAAATGCAACAAACTCAAAAGCCTACATAAATCTATAGGCTACATGAGGCCTCTGATAATCACATTGAGCTGATAGGTGTCACTGAAATGAGGACTCAGAAGACACAATTTATGAAAACAGTAATTTTACAAATATTTTATTTTCTCAACAAAATGTTTGAACAAGCAACAAGTAGGCTACAATTTTTAGAATAATGTTTTTTTAAGCCTAGAACAAGATGCCCCTATTGGCCCTACCCACTATCAAGGTCGTAACTACCATTGAGGACACCGAGGTCATGACCTCAGTATTTTTTCCCGACCTAAATGAATGAATAAAATGAAAATAAAAAATAAACCATTTCATTTGTGCGGTGAAAGTACATGGGAGGACCGATGGAAGGTGATTGAGTGACTCTCTCTTCTCTATAATAACAATTATTTAAAAAAGAAAATTCTGGTACTCTTGTTTGATCAACGCAGCTTTCATACAGCTTTGCACGCACATTATTCTTAGATGGATTACTCACGAATGCAGGCTCCCACAGAAATGCCACACATATCATATGAAAGTGCAGGACCAGAGCTTTCCGAGGATACCACACACATCATTGTGCTGTCATCCCATCACGCTATAAATACAGATCAATTGTCTAGAAAATAAAAACCTGACGAATTTCTTTACAGCCCATTATACAGATCTTGTTATCGGTCACTTCATATAGTGAGGAATATCGTATCTTACCATGTCTTAGGCTTGCGTGTGTTTCTCCCTGTCTATCCACATTTGTAGTCCGGCTTTCGAGATGCAAATATCTCCATATTGTCCAGTTGACACTCCATCAAACTTTGTATGACAAGACCAGCCACTTCACCTTTGCGCACCCAGACAACTCTTAGCCTCTTAATTTGGCTGTCAAAGTACACCAGATTGAAGGCTTTTGATATATAATTGACAAAAATTTCTGACCCCCCCACGTGCACCACAACTAAATGACCTCGGTATTTCAAAAATCCTGCGTACGGCCCTGCCCACTATCACTGTCCTGTGGAGGCAGGATTTGGGAAAAAGACACTCCTTGTACATTTTATTTGCCATTCACCTTTGGGTTAGGCTCTGAAAAACTTGATAAATTGTTAGCCGACACCTGTATCTGCTAAGGGGTCAAATTATTTGCATTACTGTTTTAGTAGTCTGTGAGTAATGGAAGGTTAGCAAGTTTATATTTAACGTTTATATTAACTTCTGCAGCCTACAGATTTAATGAAAAACTGTCGGAATTTACCCCCAAAATACACAATTTCAGATAGTTCTGTGGAGTTGTAATGTTTTGTAATATTTGCAACATAATTACAAAAAAACTTTTATTAAAATGAGCATATGTCATTTGTTCAAAAGGTTAATGTGGAAAAAACTAACAATTGTGAATACGTGCTTCATGTACGGCTCCATGTGTTACAGGGCCCTGTGTGTTTGATGCAGGACGAATTAAGTGAGAGGTAGTGCCACCCAATGGTCGCACCTAGAACTGTGAGTGACCACCTGACCCGCTCAGTGGCTGAACTCATATAAAGAAAAGAAACCGAGACAAACAAGACATGACTGAAATACTTCATACGTCCACAGAATATTGGGACGATAGACTACTTACTGATGCAAGAGTCATGGATACCTGCCAGCCTCAAAGTTTATTTGATTTCATTCTGCAAAGTGATTCTTATGATTTTTTTATGCTCAACTGAAACACATCAGAAGTAACCTCGTCTGCTCTGATTTGCTGATCACGATCTATACCGCCCTCCTACACCTTTTCCAAGCTTCATTTACTCAATGACTCCCTCCCCCAGCCGTCAATGCACATCTGCGCATCTTCAACGTAAATAGTTTGTGTCTCAGTCATCATCATTCTCAGTAACAGGACCAACACAGCCGCTCTCACTTCTGTAACTTCACTTACAACAATCTGTAACACGTCTGCAACTTCACACTCCCACACTGCCAACATACAGTGTGTGGGGTTTTCACCAGAAGGCTCAAGATCTTATCTGGGCACAGGACAAACTTATCACTGCAGAGTGGTTTGAGGTGAATTTGAGTGGGAAAGATGGCCAAGAATGGCACCTGCACGCAGTTTGTGCCAAACGGACACCCACAGAAGAAAGACTTGGAGGGACGGGGGTACTGGGGGCACAAAGCCGAGTACATCCTGACTGTGATGGGCGCAATTATCGGACCTGGCAACGTTTGGAGGTTTCCCTATCTGTGTTACAGAAACGGCGGAGGTGAGTGATTTCACGCAGAAACTGTTGCTCCCAGTTTGAAATAGCACATCTGTGACAATTATTAATATCATTTTATACAATTAGTTTTCTAGTATAACATTTTTTTTTCTCATTGCGAAGTAAAGACCCTCTCCTTTTTGCAGGTGTGTTCTTCATACCATACATCTTGTTCATGCTTACATGCGGAATACCCTTATTCTTCCTGGAGACTGCCTTAGGACAGTACACCAACCAGGGGGGGATCACGTGCTGGAGAAAGATTTGCCCGCTTTTCCAAGGTTAATGAAAACGCACGAAGTCTATCCTTTTAACCACATCACCGTTTGTCACCTGAGTGCTTTGGAGCTATGATTTAATCGCAGCATGATGTTTATGTTCTAAATGATCTAATCTACACCTTCTAGGAAATAGACAGTGTTGAATGAATGGACAGAATATTATCACTGGTGTTTTTCCTTTTTATAGGCATGGGCTACGCCAGCCACTTAATCATCTCATTCAGTGCCACCTCCTATATCGTCATCATGGCATGGGCGTTCTTTTACCTCTTCTCGTCCTTCAGCGCGGACTTGCCTTGGGCCACATGTGGAAATGAGTGGAACACAGGTAGGCTCCCCTCCAGACTTTAGTTTAATCATGCAGCACAATTCATACACAGCAGCAATTTAAACCGAGCAGATAAAAGATCAAAGAGGAAAAATGAAAGATTAAAAAGAAAGAGTGCATCAGGTCAGCTAAAAGAAGAGATAAAGTAGAGTGCAGCAGTGGAGTGGGTGTGGAATATTGTCTATACAATGAACAACTGGTATGAAGACTCTTGTTAGGTGAGATATAGAGAGTATGATAATGCAGTGCAATATTGTTGGGGAAAACAAGCTGGGGATTTTATGTGTAACATAAAAAATGTAATCAATGTGTGATCCAACAAAGCATGTTTTAAATTCATGTTGTAATTTGAAGACGAGCATTTTTACTTTCCTGGTGTTTTATTTTCTTCAACTAGATGCATGTGTGGACTTCAGCCATCCAAATCTGAGCCACAGCATGACATTCAGAGAGAATACTACGCTTCCTGTTGTGGAGTTCTGGCAGTAAGCATGTAGTCAACTCACAAGTTTAACTGAAGGCTATTTTTTCTTTCTTTTTCTTTCTCCCTCCCCTTTCTCTCCTCTCAGCCCTCCTTTTTTTTTAGCCTGCCTCTGATTATCTCCTGTTCCTTTCTGTCACTCATCCACCATCTCATCCTGACGCTGAGTTCTTTCACTTCACCTTTCACCTGTCATTGTTAATTTTTGCTCTCCATCTCACCCCCACCATCGCTCCCCTCCTCTGTCCAGGCACCGTGTTTTGAAAATCTCAGGTGGTATTGAGGAGGTGGGCAGCTTGAGATGGGAACTGGTCTTGTGTCTCATCCTGACCTGGGTCATCTGCTACTTTTGCGTCTGGAAGGGCATCAAGTCGACAGGAAAGGTCAGTGAATAATATTCATAAATGTTTAACACAGTTTTGCACAAATCTCCCGCGAAAACACTGACCCAAATTAGGATTATTTTGTTATTTTTTCAGCTGCAAAATTTTGTGAATTTCAAGTTAAAGTTGAAGTCTTATTCAATCTGAGAACTACACATCTAGTTCACACTCCTCCAGACAATACATTAATCGTATTACAGTTACTTAATAGGACCATATGAGCTGGGTTTGGGCCAGAGGCTGCAAGTGTTTTAATCTGATATTTGAGTCGTAAAACAGCCACTTGAAGCAGCAGCTGTCCAGAGTGCTGATCCTGTTACTGTTAGCAGTACAGGAACTACAGGTTGCTTTCCATAATGCTAATATGTTTCCTCACTTCCCTCACTTGCTTGGTTTCCTCACGGCATAGCTCCACCCAGTGAGGATGTCAAAGAGATAGGGCGAGGAAGAGATGCTAGGACAGAGGAAGCGAAACTGCTGAACTAGAAATTCTTGGTTCTATAGTATCAGTCTTAAGCAACGTCAGTTACTGCGCCACATGTGGTGGTGCAGCATTTATACATCACTCCACTTGATGAAAGACCTTGGTATAGGACACACCTGTGTTTTTCTTGCTCTTGGCTCCTGCAGAAGCCTCTTCTCTCTCATGGCCTAGGGGTGCATTTAAAGGAATTAGAAGATCCAGAGAGGGAACAATTTCTGGGTCATAGGAGGAGAGAGGATGCAAGGGACATAAGTTAGCATAATGAACAGTGCTCCATCTGAGAAATTCACCATCATCCACACTTCTGGTGGCCAACGGAAAGGTTAAGCTATTAAGGATTTGGTCCAATTTCCACGATTATCAGCGTTATCAACCTATTTTAATCCTAGTTCTTCTTCTTCTTCTTCTTCTTCTTCTTCTTCTTCTTCTTCTTCCAAGGAAATCATACTTCCCATGGGTGAAAACTCACCAAACTTTGCACAAAGGTCCATTCTCATGCCAGATATCCTCAGCTGTAAACTCAAGCCAATAGTCCTAATGGTGGCGCTACAGCAAGCGTCTAAAGTTAAAAAATTTTAAAATTCATAACAAATCAACCATACGTGCTACAACTTCACAACTTTCATCAAACTGTAGCCCCAATACTGAAGAAAATTTTGTACATTTAAACCTATTAAAAATTATGAAGTTCATCACTCTGTTTTTTTTTCAAAAACTGTATTAAAAATTATGAAGTTCATCACTCTGTTTTTTTTTCAAAAACTGTAAAACGTCTTAAACCTATCTCCTCCCACAATTTTTGCTCAATTGACAAAACTTGCTACAGAGCATCTTCAGACTGTCCTACAAAAACTATGTTTCTCAGATTTTTGATTTATCAAAAATTGAGCCTACAGTGCATCAAAATGTTTGACTGTAAACGGTACTGTAAACATATACATGCAAATTCTTGCTAAATAAATCTTCAATGTTCATGAAAAAAATGACAAAATTCTAGAGTCATGGTAGATGATGTGTGGCAAATTTCAGAATTTTATCTCAAAAACTGAATTTTTGACAGCATTTTGAATTTTGCTCTAATGTGAACAATTGGAGTCAATGTAAAAATGGCAATTTTAAACATCAGTTTTTCACTTATGGAGCAAATCAATCATTGTTACAAACAAATTACCAACATCTCCATGCTGTCTAGATGCAATATGTGTATTTTCAGATTTTTGTCTTAATAACTGAATTTTTTACAGTGGTTTCAAATCTGCCTTTCCATGCACGGATGGCTGCTTTCCTACACAACAGTGAATGGCTTACTCAATTTGTGAAGCCACTGTTGAGTTGCTACTTGCCAATTAGCTCAGAGCGGTAGATGGCTGTCTTAGGTTCCAGAGGTTGCGAGTTCAAGCCTCAACTGGTGCAGAATCCACATTGTAATGTAATCATCTTCTTGTGCTCCAGCTTATTGCTTAAAATTGCCTGAGCCTGACTCATCACTGTGCAGCATCTTCAAGTCTTTTTTCTGCTAGAAAATCTGCCTTCTCGTGCTTGAAAATAAACCAAACTTTGCACAAAGATCCAGTGTCAAAACTTCAGTGTGAAACCATCTGAAGCTTCTCACTTTGCACATAGCTCAACTAGTTAAACATCAGTTTTAGCTCAACTAGTTAAACATCAGTTTTTCACTTATGGAGCAAATCAATCATTGTTAAAATAAATTATCAACATCTCCATGCTGTCTAGATGCAATATGTGTATTTTCAGATTTTTGTTTTTACAGTGGTTTGAAATCTGCTTTTCCATGCATGAACGGCTGCTAAACCTGCACGTCTGGCTTAGTCAATTTGTGAAGCTACACATGAATTGTCACTGACTAACTAGCTCAGTGAGATAGAAATTGATCCTTAGTCTCAGAGGTTGTGAGTTCAAGCCTCAGCTGATGCAAAAGGCAGATTGTGTTACTAAATTCCTAAATGTCTTCCATTCTTCTGCTTGTTGCTCAGAATTGCCTAAAAATGCCCAGACCCGACCCATCGCTGCGCAGTACCTATAATTTGTTTTTAGTCTTGTGTTACTGTAAGTGTCTCGGTACAGTGGAGTGTTTAAGGCTGTGTTCATTTTAAGTAGCAGTAGTTGTTGTTGGCAGTAGTCACTGTTGTTTCATACCTGCTTGCAACATGAAAATAATCTTTGAAATATTTCACTGGCTCAGTTTGGCTGACAAGTTTACTTTAGGGTGACAAGTTTCTGAGGGGTTAGCAGGGTTGTGGTTAGAGTGGTTGCACAATCGTAGGGGTCACCTGAGCTCTTAGTTTCAGAGTTGTTAAGGTCACAATGTGAGTCATTGACCCACCTGGCCACCATGTGAGTCGTAAGGGTCAGGTGGTACCAGGGGGGAGTGGGTGTGAAGTTGTCTGGGGAGGGAAAACCATCTTTCCTCCCTGGCCAAGATGTGCACATTGCTGTCCTCAATGGAGTGTCCCTTCTCCTGTAGATGTAAGTGGACAGCCAAGTCTTGACCCGAGGAGGTGGCTCCCCTGTGCTGTGCCCTGCGCTTGTGGAGTGGTTGTTTTATCTCCCCAACGTATAAATCTGTGCATTCCTGGCTGCACTGAACTGCATGCACTACATTACTCTGCTCATGTCTGGGTGTTTTGTCCTTGGGGTGGACAAGTTTCTGTCTCAGTGTGTTACTGGGTTTAAAGTCACAGGGATGTGGTGTTTGTTTCTCAGACACTCCTGTGACACAAGGAATGACAATATCTTGTGTTTGCCTACAGTTGCCTACGATATAGCACTGACGATTACCATGACCTGGATGACTGAGAATCTTTACCGACAAACATATATAATGCTGTTCTTTTTCACTGTTGAATGGTGCGAGCTGACTAACTTTATTTATTTTTTCTTTACTTTCAGGCAGCTTTCTTCACAGCCACCTTCCCCTACGTTATGCTGCTGATTTTGCTCATACGTGGTGTTACCCTACCAGGGGCATTGGACGGGATCATTTACTACCTCTACCCTGATATTTCCCGCCTTTATGATCCCCAGGTAAGAACACAGATGTGATCTTTGGAGCAGGACCGCTATATTATGTCTTCTGCACAGAGTAATGTTCATACCCACATGACTTTGTTGACAAAAGGAAATGTTGGCATAGTACGTTTCTGCAAACCACGGATATTTTACATTTCCATGATGTACATATCAACATTTCAAGAGACATAGTTCTGTATACATGTATATGAGCTAACTTTGTCATCAGAAAGAGATGGTGGATGGTGTGACATCGAGGTGAGGTGCTAAGCTGCAGACCACCCACAAAAACTGGGTGTTTATGAGCGAGACAATGGAGGCATGGTCAGCTGCAATCGTGCCACCAAAACCTAGTGTTTTTAGCAAGACGTCTGCAGCATTTCTAGCACTGATTGTACCACTGAAACTGGGTGATTTATAGCAAGACAACGGAGGCATTTCCATCTACAATTGTGCCACCAAATGTAGTGTTTTTTAAGGTGACATCCACAGCTTTCCAGCTGCATTGTCACTAAACGTGATGTTTTTTAGTGAGATATCCATGGCATTTCCAGCTGTGATTGTGACCAAAACTGACTGATTTTTAGCAAGACATCGATTGCATTTCTAGCTGCAATTAAGGCATAAAATCTGGGTGTTTTTTAGCAAGACATCCACGGCATTCAGCCACATATGTGCCACTACAATGGGTTGTTTTTTGCGAGACATTGGCGGCATTTCCAGCAGTGATTTTGCCACCAAAACGGTGTTTTCAACAAGACATCTGCTGCATTTCTGGCTGCAATTGTGCCACCAAAACTGGTCGATTTTAGCAAGACTGATAGCATTTCAAGCTGTGATTAAGGCATAAAATCTGCAACATTTTCAGCCACACTTGCTGCACTAAAATGGGGTGTTTTTAGCAAGACATCCACAGCATTCAGCCACAATTGTGCCACTACAATGGGTTGTTTTTTGTGAGACATTAGCGGCATTTCCAGCTGTGATTGTGCCACCAAAACTGACTGATTTTTTGAAAGACATCCACTGCATTTCTAGCTGCATTGTCACTAAACGTGGTGTTTTTTAGCGAGACATCCATGGCATTTCCAGCTGTGATTGTGACCAAAACTGACTGGTTTTTAGCAAGACATCGATAGCATTTCTAGCTGCAATTAAGGCATAAAATCTGGGTGTTTTCTTTTTAGCAAGACATCCACAGCATACAGCCACAATTGTGCCACTACAATGGGTTGTTTTTTGCAAGACAGCTGCATTTCCAGCAGTGATTTTGCCACCAAAACTGGGTGTGTTTTAGTGAGACATCAGTGGTGTTTCCAGTTGCAATTGTGCCTCTAAAACTGTGTGATTCTTAGCAACACAACGTTATTGAAATGTGAAGTTTCAGCATATTCGCCACATAACTACATGTTAATGTTACATATCCATGGTTTGCAGATGCTAACGCAAATGGCAACATATATTCTGGTGACTGGATTGAAATTGTTCAACCTTTTCAGGTGTGGATGGATGCTGGCACTCAGATCTTCTTCTCCTATGCCATCGGCCTTGGGTTCCTAACCTCTCTTGGGAGTTACAACACTTACAACAATGACTGTTACAGGTAAGATCAATCTGTCAAACTTAAGTGCTGCAACACCAAGGAGTAAAACATTTGAAAATGAGTTTAAATCAGTTCATGGGTCACTAATTAACGTTAGCAAGTGAAATGAGCATGCACTTCTGCTACACTTTGAATCCTTTCATTCACTCCTCAACTGCTTACACATTTCTGTACTCACTGTATTCATTTTTCTTTCAGGGACTGTTTTTTCTTGTGTCTGCTAAACAGTGCAACCAGCATTGTGTCAGGCTTCGCCATTTTCTCTGTTTTGGGTTTCATGACCAAAGAACAAGGAGTGGATATTTCTGAAGTAGCCGAATCAGGCAAGTATGGACTTAGCGAAGTTCAACTTCATAGTCAGCAGTAGAGTGAAAAACAGATATAATATATTTCCTGTTCAGCTTGTTGGGGGAGCTTTTAGTATAAATCGCGACACACCGCACCTGCTTAGTGTTACCTTTTCACCCTGTGTGGAAAACTGTGCCAAATCATACCAGGAATCTTCATCCGTGTCCTCTGATCTTTCCAACCCAAGAAGCTTACTGGCAGACCTGATACAGCTTCTCCTGTCATCTTTTTTTTCCTTCTTCAGCTTTCACTTCACCTGAGTGTGATTACTGGTAACAAGCAGGCAGCAGGAATTCAAAGCAGAGGACAAAACTAAAAAAGGTTAATGATTTAGGCTTGGCATTAATCATGACATTAATTGTGGAAAATCATGAATCTCTGAGTTACTTTGACATTTTTGGCAACCACTCAGGATCATAACTGCACCGACACACCTCAGATGCTCAAATTTGTCGCACGACTTGTAGACATTTGCAGCTGAAGTGTGAAGGCAGAATATCAAAACATTCACACCTTTCTTGGCTTAACATTATTCCTGCTTAGCTTTGTCAAATCAAGCATCTTAACATGCTGACGTTAGCATTAGCTCAAAGCACCATAAATGTTAGTGAGATTAGTTAGATTTTAAATTGGAAAACATCGTCAAGGCTAAGATTTTAACTATTTAATGATGCTGCAACATTCCCAGTTCTCCTTTACTTACCAATGTTTTCAGTCTTTTCTTTCTTGACATGACATTACAAATGTTCAATTTATCAAATTGTCTTCCACCATTTATTTTAACATTCTTTAAATCAGATTTAATCACTCATAAGCTTATGGAATTCACATATTTAAAAGAGAGAAAATCCTCAATATACGAAAAGTGAAAATTGCACACACACAGGTGATATTCTTGTGTGTTGCCCAATCATTTATGTTTGTGTTACATCTCATTACAATCTTTGTGTGTACTGTAGGTCCAGGGTTGGCATTCATTGTCTACCCACGTGCTGTAGCCATGATGCCCATGCCACAGGTCTGGTCAGTGTGTTTCTTCCTGATGATTATTCTGCTCGGATTGGACAGTCAGGTACCAGCCAAACCTCTCTGAATAAATAAATGAAGGATTGAATGGATGAACGAAGGCCCTGATTCTCTTTCCTCTCACTTCCAGTTTGTTGGTCTGGAGTGTCTGATGACATCACTGACTGATCTGTTCCCGTCTTACCTGCGCCAAGGCGTTAGACGTGAGCTGGTTCTGCTGGGTATCTGCAGTACCTGCTGTTTGCTCGGACTCTCCCTGGTCACTGAGGTTAGTACTGCACACTCGGAGTGAGACAGTTAGCAAAACAATTCCCTATTATTGCACCCAATGTGCTTTAGTCAGTGGCACAATGTTACAGGAGGCACAGCAGAGAAAGCAGTGGATAGAGGTCAATCTAAGTTACACATAAAGTGATTTAAAAGATGATACAAAGACTAAGAACTTCTGTCTTACGGTAACAAAATCCACCAAAGGGTGTCTCTAAAGTGCACAAATTAATGCATTGTATTTTTACTTTAATATGCACTAAGCAATGAAGTATAACAATATCCATTTATTGTTTTTACGAGTGGTTAAATGCTGGACTTAATCTTGGTCTGGAGCAGTCATTGCTTGGCTGCCAAACTAGCTGTTTCCTGTCCAGTCTTTACGCTAAGCCACGCAAATCGGCTGTAGGCTCCTTCTTCATGTTTAAGGGACATCACACTCAAGGCAAGAAATTAATTTCTTGGTTACTGTGGATGGAAAATTAGACACCTGCCAAATGCTGCTATTTCTTTCCCGTTGTGTGCACTGCAACACTGTCTGCCAGCATGGATCCTGTGCTCTGTAGCTACAGTGTTACAAAGGTACAAAGAGATTAAACTTTTCACCCATTCTGAACCCTGTGACCCTTGCAGTCTGAATGCAAGGCCACTTTGAAAAAATGTAAGGCTTTAAAGATGCATTTGATTAGACTGGGCTTACTGGGCAAAACAAGTTGCAGAACTGCAGTATTATGAGGTTCTTGGGCCCACTGTGGTCATTGAATCCCAAGAACAGCATGTTTTGTCCATTAAACGGAATGCAGAACTTTTGTTTTCCTCTCTGGAAGTTAGAGAAATTACATCAACACTGTGGACACGTGCTTATGACTATGCAGCAAACTGTGGGGCTAACAAATTAAGCTAGCGAGGAAGTGCCCAGAAGCCAGTCAGTCCCCATAGACCCCCATGTTAAAATAACCAGCAGTACAGCAGGAATAAACATGTTCACAGCCTGGTCGGAAGCAGACAAAAAAACGGTTTTGGTCTATATAGCTAATTTTCAACTTCAGAAAACTGTTCCCATTTACATTTTATAAAGGCTTAAAGTTACGCATAATTAAGTGTGAGCTGCTTTGAGTGACAGTTGTCTACCAATAGCGTCCTCGGCTTCTCAGTCAGATCCACCCCTCGCTCCTCCACAGCGCCAGCTTCACGCCCAAATATGGTCACTTCTGGATGTAGATGTCCAAAGTATCAAATTTGAGGCTTTCAAACAGAAGTCCACAAAGCATTGGGAGACGGTAGCTACATCCATTGTTTTTAAGGTCTGTGTTTATGACATTCATGTGGATTTCATGTGAGCTTGGCATATCTCCCTTGCCCCTATCCACCCTAGAAACTTCTTGAATGCGTCTTGGGATTTTTCATCACAGCTTTCGCGATACTCCTACCTGCTGCTCCATCACTATGGTCTCTCCCCACTTCCTGCCCAATTTATCACTGGCTGGTTGATGTAAAACGCTTCACTTCCAGTGAGCCAATGCAGGAAATTGGCCACAGAGACCAGAACTCTGGTATACTGTGAAATACAGAGGGCTTTCCCTGTTGGTGATGGGCTTAATCAGTATTGTCATTCATTTCTTCACTTTAATAAAGCACTTTGTAACTGTTTAAAAAGGTGCTATATAAATAAAGTTTATTGTTATTATTGTAATTATAAATGCAGAGGCACTCAAGGTACTGCACACTTACTTACAGAGAGAGAAAAATTGGCCCCAGATGTACTCAGACCTGTCTCTGTTGCTCTGCTGGAGGGCTTGAAGGAAAGCCTGCCAAATCTTCGAGCACAGGCTAGCCAGTTCTTTGAGGTTACTGTATAACACGAATGAATCCTTCTCACTTTAGGAATCATAGTCTTTAGTATAAACGCCAAAAGGAGTGGCAGAGCTGTCAAATAGCTTAATCTCACAACAGCCATGATGTGAAGATGGAGGCTACATAAATTTAAAAAGGCCAAGACTGACTTGGTTTCACATGGAACACAAACAGAGGTCTCTGGGGTCAAAGTCCTGTGTCCACATACCCTCCTTTGCACCCATCATATGAGGAAGGACCAACCCAGTCTCACTCCTAACTCATCCAGTACCGACATTTGCTCAGTGGCCCTCAGTGTCAGACACCGACATACCCTATAGACTTCTACCAGGAGGCTGCTGTTCATGTTCCATGTGAAACCAAAATTCATTCGAGTTATTTTGATAACATGGTGAGATTATGTGAAATTACGTTATGTTGGTAACAAACATAGTTATTTTAAGCCAAACCATGATGTTGTTTTCTTCACCTGAACATGTACTCAAGTTGCCTAAACCTAAGGCAGTAAACTTAAAATGTTTTTTACCTATGTTCTGTGTTTATTTTGAAAAGAGACTGTCTGCATTTAACAAGCAAAAACTGTACATTTCCTGTGAAAATGAAAGTTTAATTTGAAAAGACACAACAAGTAACAAGTATAAATTGACATGCTTTCCCTGTGCATCTGAAACTGACGCAGGAGGGGTGCCTAGGGCGTCATATTTTGAAGTGTAACGCCACTGACCAAGTGTTGGTATATGACGAGTTTAGAGTGAGAGTGAGCTGCAACCAAAGCTAATGCTAATCAGATTATAAAAAGGACCATTTTGAAGCTCATGCCCATGTTTTAAGTTTACTTTGCTGGTTAATATGAAGAGGCTGATTATGTTGTGGGTTCAGTGTTGTAAGACAACAGTTAATAGTTCCATCCTTGTTCTTAGGGAGGGATGTACCTGCTCCAGCTGTTGGACCATCACGTCTGTAGCGGCACCACCCTGATCCTCCTCTCTCTCTGCCAGTCTGTCAGCATTGCCTGGGTGTACGGTAAGTCAAAGATAATTCAACCAACCATGCACAGACTACGTCCTCTTGACAAACAGACACAACTCTTCTTCAGATTATGATAAACTTATAACCTTTTTTTAACAGGGCAACAACCACTGTATGCACGCATGGTATGCCTATAAATTCATCTCAAAGCTGAGGTTGTACTTTCTAATATCTTTCCTTTCCCTAAAGGTGCTGACCGTTTCTATGGCAACATCACGGACATGATCGGTTATCGCCCGTATCCAGTGATGAAATACTGCTGGAGCTACATCACTCCCCTCTTCTGTTTCGTAAGAGTCCTTTCATTCACTCCGTGTGTTGATATCTTACTCATGCCTGTTTCCCTTTGATGAATGATACATATGTATACATCCATGGGAGAAAAGGAGGACCAACCACAGTTAGAATTATGTGCATATTAATCACAGGCAATGCACATATCGTCTTACCTCTTTCCCTTTTCACCCTTGAAGCTAACTTGCAATCCTTCCCAGCAGAACTTTACACCCCAGTGCCCCCATTTAACTGGTGTAAATATGCATCAGATTCATGAAAGGATTTATATTTATGTTCTAATTATATTCCCTCCCGCTGTGGTTCTGTATGATTTGCGAGGTTAAAGTTAAGTCGTGTCTTGTCTTCTGCACGTAACAGTTATGTAAATACAGACCGCGATGTAACAGTTTGTCTCCTCTAACCACAGGGCACGTTCATCTTCTCCATTGTCAAATACTCCCCGCTGAAGTTCAGCAACACTTATGTTTATCCACTCTGGGCCAACATCTTGGGCTGGTTTATTGCCACTGTCTCGCTCTCCCTCATCCCGCTGTTTGTGGTATATAAAATGATGCATGGAAAAGGAACTCTTCGGCAGGTGAGCACAGGCATCTTGTTTCTCTTTGAATTGTAAAAGCACTGTTTAGTAATATTACTCAAAAAAATACAATGGAAAGCTGAGCATCTGACAAAACTAACCACTGACACACTTGTTGATCATTCAAACTTTTAGTCCCGGATATAGATGACGCTCATTTTGTGTTTGTTGCCAGTGCAAATCCAACTGTGCTGACATACATTTATGAAGTAAACAGTGCTTAAAATGTGCTTTGATTTGGTTAAAGGTTGTTTGAGTGCACGTTCCATTATTCACAGAGAGCACTGTGATCTGGATGACTGACATAGTTATATGTGTTTGTGTTGGCCACTCTCAAACCTTGACTGTACATCTTAGTGTATACAACAGGATTCCTGGCCTCTCACCAGGATTTCTCAGAAACTCTTCTATATACATGGCTTACAGGCAAAACCTGTGGGATGCTACTTGAAACAACAAATGAACTTTTGCTTTGGAATGAAATCAATCTTGCAGTTGCAGTGTAAGCCTGGCAGTGGTGAAAAGTAACAAAGCACAGTTATACAAGTGCCACATTTAATATGATTTACCATTTTCCATATATTTGCTACATTTCAGAGGCACATATATACGTTTTACTCTTTTATGTATTTGACAACATAATTAACTTTACTAATCCCTGGGGGGAAATCCACAAGCTTCCCAATTTAGTAGTTAAACTAGCCCTGCCTTACCAGCTATCACATTAAAGTGATTTACAGTATGTTTACACTAATGCATCAGTAATGAGAATCCATTTTTCATAATGGGTACTTTTATTCTTGTCACTTTAGGTATATTTACCTGAGACCTGAGTCTTGTAAATATATAGTCTCGTAAAAAAATTGAAAACGAACAATGACTGGATTATTGATTATGTGTGTTTATACATGTGTCTTATTCCTCTGTGTCACAGAGCTCCACTGTTGTAGAAACTATCAGAAACACACTAGCCACATAGTTGCACTGTTGTCACATCCATTCATTACAATGAATGATCATTTCAATTTAATCCCACATGCACTGTCCTGCTGCTGTAAATGCTCCCCAATATAGAAAATATGTACTGATCCACAGCTCATAACAGTCCCAAGCAATTGCAAGAATTATTATTAGGATAGGAACAACAGCAAATGAGGAATCAACAGATTTAACTTAACAATGTAGCAAACAAACAAATTATAATAATACAAAAAGACAAACAAAAAGAGTGTGGTATGTGCAAAATTGCCAGTCTCATCTTCTTTTTTCTCTTTCCCTAATACCCTCCACATACACTCCTCTCTTGCTTTTCCCTAATGTTGGATTCTTTTTATTCATTTATTATTTCATTTATTTGATGGGGTCAGGGGCTTTGGGTGGCCACCTATGTCACCCACAAGTACATTCGCCACTGGTGCCCAGCTGTTTTAGTGTTACTTTTTTTTTTTAAACTGAAATTATTTACCGGTGATCCATTTTTAACGACGTCCTCAGATGGAACGAATAGGCTTGGAGCTTAGAGCCATAAAGTCAGAAAGTATTGAGGCATGGACTAACGCATTGTTATATAGAATATCACCCATAGCCTAAAAATAATGGACAAAGCTACCATGATGTCACCCACTGGTTTGTAGACTCTGTTTTTAAACCCTAAATTCAGCATTACGGCTGTCGCCATCTTGGTTTTTGGTGTCAGAAGTGATCATATTTCGGCAAAAGGATGGCATTGTGAAGGAGCTAGGGGTGGATCTTGCCAGGAAGGGGGAAATTAGATATAGAGACCAAAACTGTTTTTTGTACCAGGCTGTAAACATCTGCTGTAAAGTTGGGCATTTTGACGTGAGAGTCCACAGGGATTGACTGGCTTCTACAGCCAGCCTCAAGTGGCCGTTCACAGAACTGCAGTTCATGGTACTTCCATGTTGGCTTCATTTTCCAGCCCTGGTTGGTGCTTGATGCCACTACTCCCATCATTTACTACACAGATACATTAAGCAGTTTTTTGTAGGTCGGTTGTACTGTATCGACTTGTTATTGCATCATATTGGTTGGGTGTAAGCATGTCACTGTTTTTTTTTTTAAGGTTCCACAACACTCATGACAGTTGAGTACAACAAAGCATAGGCTTGTCCAAAGTAGTGCAAATTAAAAAACTTCAAATTGCAAAAAAAAATAAAATAAAATAAATATATATAGTAATGATAAATAAATTTTTAAAAAAAATTGAAGAAGTTGTAATAAAAAATATAATAAAGGTGTTTAAGTATAATGTGCAAAATTGTTTTAAAAAGGCAAATCATTTCTACTGTACACTATCATCATATGAACATAAAGGCGTAATAGTGCACATAAAAATCTGTCCTAATATGCACAGGACACAGTGTGTTATCCTCAGCTATTCAATGAATTTCTTTTCACTCTTGTATCTCTTTTTCTTCAGCGATTCTTGTTGCTCTGCCAACCTGTGGAGGACCTCCCCTTGGATCAAAAATATCCTCATACACCTGCAACCAATGGCACTGCTGCCCACACAGAGCTCAAACCTTTTGCCGAAAATGGGGAACTCACTCAGTGAACACAAACACGAGTTCTTCAACAGCAATAATACATTGTAAAGTCATTCCAGAACATGTCTCAAGGGGTGCGTTCTTGCATTTGTTTCTGCAGTGAAGCAATCTCAGACCCTGACGGACTGCTCTAGCTTTTTCAAAAGAAATTTGACAAATACCTTTAATATTTAAATTTAAGAGTGTGAAGAAAGTAAAGGACTTTGATTATTATCTTTTGTTTTAATCCAAACTTTCACATTAAGCCGTCTGATAGATTCGGGTCCTTGCCTCAACACCAACTCAACACCACTACAGTTATTAGCTTAACTAACTTTTAAAAAATGTAACCTTGCAGGAATAATCAGACTGTCTCATTTGTTAAGGATGAATTTAAATTGTTTCTAAAGAATATGGACTTCACAGGATCACAGCTGTAAACGGATTCTGTGATTCAGTACATGCAAACATGCCAGCATCTCAAAGGCCAGTTTGCTGATCACTCTCTGACATGTTACACTTGAACGTATGCATTTTTTATGGTTTTTCCTCCTGTGTTTTGCAAAATATTTACCAAGATAGCATTATACTGTTTAACTGTGCATGAAACATTAGCCCATTTTGTATGTTAGAACATTTACTGCCAGTGTTCTCTTAATCATTCACTCAGACATGTTGGCAACCTTGCTCCATGTAGTGCTGCTATGTATTTGTATCTACATAAATATCATGTGTGGGATGTATGCATCCTATATAGTGCAACATAAATCTTTATATAACCTCTTATACCTCTTCAAACTATAAGTGCCTTAAGTCGTTTTTTCTGTTCTTGCTCTCTGCAAAGTGTCTTTGAGTATCCTGAAAAGCGCTGTATAAATCCAGTGTATTATTATTAATATTAAGACAACTTATTTAGGTTTATCAGCTTGATATAAAGGTAGGTGTGGGTTTCTACAGCTACAGAATAGAATATTTAACGTGGTTCTACCCAGGTATAGCCATTTATACTGGACTGTTAGTCAAGAATACATATTTTCATTATCATTTACATAGGAACAAGGGGCCAGATGTATGATGATGTGTTATTGTCTTTGCAGGCTCCACAGTATTCTGTCAATCACAGACATAATTGAGAAATTAATTTTAAATGATTTATGAGTGGTAAAATTCCATCACTCTCTTAATTTAAATTTGAGCCATCATTAACCTGTCGATGATTAATTTAATCCTGAACTGTGAAGCACTTTGTCAGGTTAGTTTCAACATGAACACTATTAATCGCTGGTCATCCTTCTGACATTTAATAATAATAATAATGATTGATAATACAGAATCAGGCGTTATGTGCGGCTTTATAAACCTGACAAAAAGATGTGCATATTTCCTTCTGTGCGCACAGTCGTCAGTCTGTTCAGATTCTTATGCATCTGGCCCTCGGTACTTTGTTATGTGTTTTCATGTGTTATTATGTTATGTATTTTGTCTACTTGCTATATTGAACTATGGATAAACAAATAAAAAGGGATGGAAGATGGTGAAAATTGTCAGGTGTCAGTTAATGTGATCACTTTGTTATGTTACATAAATTATTCATAAATACAAAAGCAGGTCCGCTCATCAGAAAATGCTCCTTTTGGAAATTCTAATCATATCACCACGTGATGTTACGAGCACCAGCCCTTCATCAGACATGAACAAGGTAAGGAGACACACCTCTAATGGTGGTCGCCCAACAGATCATGTGATAACACATGTAGCCATACAGAAACACACTGCAAAACCAGAATACAATTACAAAAAATATACATTTATAAACAGACAGCAGTGCCTAAAGTATCACCTTGAATATCACACGACTGAAACATCAGGTTAAAAAACTGTCATAATGACATGCAAATTCAAGGTGAAATAGTAGAGGAAGATGTTCTTTAAAAATAAAGGCGCCACTAATACTACAGAAAGTAGTGATTATCAATGAGAAATACCACAGCGATGTAATAAACAAATCTTGAGCAGCATGTAACCTTGATGTTATCTTGATGCGTGCAATCTTTAGGGGTGTAACGATACATTGATCCACATCGATACATCGATTCATTGATTAACAATCCGATTATATCGATACATCGATTCATTGATTAACAATCCGATTATATCGATGCAAAATGAAAACATCGATCCACATCGTCATCTTAAAGATACACATTTATTTTGAAATTCACATAGCACGTCTGTGTCACCATTTCTGGGCAAGCGCGCCTCCGCTCAAACAACAAAAAGAGCTCAGAAATAAAATGGTCAAATCATATTCTAGTGAGTTGATGTAAATGATTGTGTTAGATGGGCATATGATATCGCGTCATGTCGATCGCAGGCTCCTGAATCGAATCGAATCAAAATCGTATCGTGACAGACTTTGTGATATCGGCAAACATTGTATCGTCATCCAAACAAATCGATATAATATCGTATCATGATGAAGCTGGTGATTTACACCCCTAGTAATCTTGTTCATATCTGATGAAGGGCTGGTGCCTGAAACATCACAATCAAAATCTCCGAAAGAAGCAGTTTCTGGTGTGCTGAACTGCTTTTGTATTTGTTTTTCTGACCAGCACCCAGTAGGCTATTTATCGTTTTTGGATGTGCGTGCTGTGTTTTTAAATCTTCACATAACTGATTGTCAGGGACTTAGCAGTGAGGCAAAGAGATAAAAAAGGATTTGGTTGGAAAAATAGGGTTTTATCTACCCCACAAAAAAGCCCAAAACAATACAAACTACTAACTTAGTAACTAGGCCTGTAAAAGAGGTCAAACAAATAGAACTATACTCAAAATAACAGCAACAAAACACAGCAACTTAACAGAACAAACTGACCTAACCAACTGAAACATGAGGGAACATATGTATATAGTGGTTTGGCAGGAAAAACACAAAGCTACACAAATCCCCCCTCTGACATGGCAGTAGATGGCATGGTCTGATATGGTGGACACATTTAGAGTGAGTGTGTGGATATTACCACTTCTGCTTTTTCTTTGTGTGGCCCTGGCCACCACAATGATTCATGCATCAGCTTAATTTCCTCAATGATGTACAAGTGTCTTTGCTGTCAATAAGGGTGTGTTAACCTTTTCACAGCAGACATTTGACTTGTCGTAGCAGGAAAAGCACACGTGTCACTGTGCATCAAGTCTGCAATGGATTTGATGTATTTAAGTGTAATTAGTGATAGTGAGTCAGAATTTCCTACTGTGACATGTCAAAAAAGGCCTTATATTAATGAGTTTACTCTTTTAAAAGCTTAACAGTGTTGGCTATGAACCCTGGTCCCGGTTCAGATAGGGTGGCATCAATTCACATTTCAAGATGAGATCATTAAGCCACACGCCGAACCCTACAAAAACTGTATGCAAGTTGTTATAGAGAGTGCATTGTCAAGAAAAGGTGCACATTTCCTGTAGATCCACAGTATCTTATTTGATACCATCATTACTAACACGTGAAAACCAGTCATTTCTCTACTGAGATACACCACTAGGAAACAATGTTAAACTGTAAGTAACAGTGACAAATGAATAAGCCCTTTAAAATTGGGTGATAGACTGTGGTCTGTGGTCTTTGCAAATATAGCAAACAGTCATGAAATAATTCCATACTGAACTCCTAATATCAGCTTTTATTTACTGCTTTTTAAGTAGAGGAGTGATTTGAAGTACCAACCACTACGATATAAGTCTCGGGCAGTCCCAGAACTCGTCTAACATGTTTTAAGTAGTTTTCTTTATCCATAGACATAATGGCTGTTTCATCTGTTTTGTAAGGGTTCAATCTTCTGTTAGCCGACATATAAGTAATTTCTTCCTTTCACTTTTTGTTACTGTAGACACATTGATATGTGGACATAAGGAAATGGAGATCAAACTGTGATACCTAATGTCATCAGGGCAGAGGAATGGACCACTGTACTCTGTGTGTACACTCTTAATCACCGGCCGATGTGCACATAGTTGTGAATAAAAACACATGCACAATTGATTTATGGTATTGTGTTGACCTTGAAGTGCTCGTCTTTACTTCTGTATGCCACCCACTTTACGCTCCAAACTAAACCTCAACCCTATCTATCATACAGTAGTGTCCTGACTCTGGAAGTGCAAACAGGGAGCTTGTGCAGGACAGATCTGCAGTGAACTTATGCACCGTTCCTCAGCAAGCAAACTGGCAACAAACTTTTTACAGTTGATTGATATTTTGTGGATTCAGTGATTTGAAGTCATGCAGCCCAGATTTAGAAAAAATGTTACAAGCACAGACACTTACAGCTCACAAACAATCACAAAGTTTGTAACACATGTATTTTCTATACATCGTACTCCAACCCATCACAATATTAGGTCACAGGCATGCCAATATAAACACGCACAGACATGTTGGATGACACATTGTTCTACAAATATGCTGCTGATTGTCCTTTCCTTAAAAAGACGAATATATTGCTTTAATTTGAAAGCATACTTGATTATAAGAAACAAACAGTCACTCAATATTTATTACCTTCTCAAATTTAGGGAAGACTTGTTGTGTATTTCACTCAGATAGCTTGACGCCAGACCTCTTTGAAAATAGCCATGTCAGCTGTTCCTTTGCCAAAATTTAGCCTAATTCTGGAGCATTACTAAGTCCACTTCCTGTCATGATTGAGATCAACAGATGCCCTTGGTCGTCTATTGTCAGTGAGGACACCACTGACACTCAAAGTGGAGAATGAGGGCTCACTAACCAGGCCAGGTTATGCCTTTACATGTTGCTGTCGCAGTGTTTTGGAGTGAGAATTGTTTTTGCAGCATGAGAGCGTGAGACTGAAGATCAGAGTGTTTCGCACGCCATGAGTGTGAAAGTTGGCAATCTTGAATTAATCTCAGTGTGCATAGTTTGGTGGTTACCATGTTACCAATCATATTAAATATTGACCTGTTGTGTAACACAAAGACAGGGCTAAGCTCAAAATTAGTTAACTGAGCACAATAAGTTCTATGAGAAAGGCTCCCAGTGTTGCTCAGGGGCAATATTTCAAAACACCTAACAGTGTAAACTGTCTCTCAGGTGTGAAGTGCACAACATAAATTGTTTTTCTCAGACACATACTGCATCAGATTACACACAGATTGCATGAAAAATCAATAGCAATCCAAGAGCTGCAGAAAACATGCACATCAAATTTACTGTAAACTTGAGTTTCTGATTGTTCAGATCTGACCTCAGTGTGATGGTCAAGATTTTCCCAATGATTGCAGTTATCTTGCAACAGGAGCTGAGACAACTTCACAACAAGTCCGTGTGAATAAGCCTCCAGGAGGAACTGTCATACAGCAAGCCAAGATTCATCAAAGGTGTGAATAAGAGTGCCACTGACAAATGAGTTATGAACACATATAAACATAACCATAGTTATTAAAGTGCAAGTCTGACTATGCAAGGATATTGAGGTGCCAGAGAAAAGCACCCAGTATTGAATGTTATCATTCTATTGAATGGCTGTTATTAGTGGTTGTCAGCCTCAAAAATATGGGTTAGCAGGGTCCTGCTTCACCAAAAAGTGGGTTGAAAACACTGTTATCAGCCCATTTAATGGCTGTTAGCTCTGGTAGCAGGTTCATTAGGTTTTACTGTCCCTTTAGAAGAAAGTATGTTGGTTCCATGCATCACAAGTTATTTCAGGTAATTAAAATAACTCAATGTTGACTCTTGGTTTCACCTAGGACACAAGCCCTGGCCTCCCGGGTGAAAATCCTGTTTGTTTAACATGTCTAGCACCTCAACCAGTCCTGTATACAGACTTCCTTGCCCTTTAAACTAACATTAAGTCATCTGACTTCCTCTGTGACATTTAGTAGGATTCTGAACCTATTGGTATATGTAGGTTAGGTATCTTTTGAGATTAATTACCACTAATAATGCCCATTTAAGTGAGTGATATTATTCGAACCAGGTGACAAAACTAAATTCCTAAATACTCAGCATCAAATCCAGGGTTCAAGTGACTAAATCAATATCCACCTCATAACAGTCATTGAAAATTTCTTTCTTTAGAGGTCTTTGCGCTAACTTTCAAGAAACATTAGGAGCATACACTATGTAAAGTTGAATTGCCTTACTTTTATGTCTGTTACATTCAAGCCCTTGCCTATCTCCGCCAGGGAAAGCTCTCTGTATTTCTCAGTACACCGGACTTGTGGTGTCTGGTGTTTCTGGAGAATGTCTGCGGCTGGCACATGGGAAGTGATGTGTTTTACGTCAACCGGCCAGAGCTCATGGTAGGAAGAGGGAAGAGACCATAGCGACGGAGCAGCAGCTAGGATTATGGCAAAAGCAATAGTGACAAATCCTAAGAAACATCCAAGACAAGTTTCTGGAGTGGATGCTTCAGATAAAACAGAAACTCATAGCTCAGAGGAAGGATTAAAGCCATAAAAAAGACTTGAATAGAGTGTTCCTGGGGTTGCAGGAGGTGCAGCGAGTTCACCTACAGATATACGTCAAGAGTCAACATCCATCCATCCATCCATCCATCCATTTTCATCTGCTTATCTGAGTCTGGGTTGCGGGGCAGCAGCCCAAGCAAAACACCCCAGGCGTCCTCCTGGGGGACCCCAAGGTGTTCCCAGGCCAGATGAGATGCATAATCCCTACAGTGTCCTGGGTCTAGTGGGACATGCCCAGAACATCTCTAACGGAAGGCGCCCAGGAGGCATCCTGATCAGATGCCCGAACAACATCAAGTGACCCCTTTCGACGCAAAAAAGCAGTGGCTCTACTCTGATCTCCCTCTATCACTGAGGCTGAGCCCAGCCACCCCACGGAGGAAACTCATTTCGGCCACTTGTACCCACAATCTCATTCTTTCTGTCACTTCTCAGAGCTCATAACCATAGGTGAGGGTTGGGACGTACATGGACCAGCAAATGGAAAGCTTCGCCTTCTGGCTCAGCTCCCTCTTCACCACAACAGTCTGGCACAGACACCACACTGAACCACTGATCCATCTTACCCTCACTCATGAACAAACCCCTGATACTTGAGCTCCCCTGCTTGAGGCAGTAACTCTCTCCCAACCCGGAGGGGGCAATCCACTGGTTTCCAGCAGAGAACCATGGCCTCAGGCTTGGAGGTGTTGACTTTCATTTCAACAGCTTCACACCTGCCTGCAAACAGCCCCAGTGCATGCTGGGGGTCACGGTGTGATGCAGCCAACAGAACCACTTCATATGCAAAAAGCAGAGACACAATTCTGAGGTTCCCAAACCGGACCACTTCCTACATCCTGCCACACCTTCTGTCCATGAATATCACAAACAGGACTGGTAACAAGGACCAACCCTGGCGGAGGCCAACACCCACTGAGAACCTGTTTGACTTTATGCCCAGTACGTGGATGCCGCTATTACTTTGGTCATACAGAGATGGGATAGCTTGTGGCAGCGAACCCTGTAATCCTGCAGTACCCCCCTTCCAAGAGGGACATGGTCATAAGCCTTCTCCAAGTCCACAAAACACTTGCAGACTGGATGGGCAAACACCCACGACCCCTCCAGCAGCCCTGCAAAGGTAAAGAGCTGGTCCACTGTTCCACGGCATTGCTCCTCCTGAATCTGAGATTCAACAATCAGTCGGAGCCTCCTTTCCAGCACCCCGGAGTAAACTTTTCCCGGGATGTTGAGCAGTGTGATACCCTGATGGGGGAACTATCACCCCGGTCTGCCACTCCGCAGACACTGTACCTGACCTCCACACGACACTGAAAAGACGTGTCAGCCAAGAGTGCCCAAGAATGTCCAGAGCCTTCAGCATCTTGGGAGAAATCTCATCCACACCTGGCGCCTTGTCGCTGTCAACAGTGATTGTGTTAATACTCTCACTGCCAGAGGGGAGAGACAAAAGTTCCGCAAGATACTGAATAACGTCTATCAAAACTGACGTGACTTTTGGATTGAGTCTTCGGTATGGCTTCAGGGGACAGGAGGTGTGAAATGACGTCTTGGGAAAAGGGTGTACGTGAGAATAATAACACTCAAATTACAGTGTGCTCCTTTGAAGTCTCTTGTGTTAACCACAGAGCTTATTTCAGGCATCTAACCAAAAACCCATTAAAAAAAAACACATCAACTTTGAGATGAGGGAGCCGAGTTGTAAAATGCCGAATCATCTCCAGGGTTTTAGGACTCTTGTGCAATGACGCCATTTTTTAAGGAGTATTTGCATCTTGCTAAAGAAATTAGCTGTTTGTTTCGGCGACAACTTCCTGGTAACTCCCTCCAGTGCTGTTTGCTCCTTGGATTGGCTCCATATCTATATTTGATGGGAATGGGCTATACAAAAAAATACAGTTATGTATGACGGAGCCACTCAGGGAAGCTCAAGGAAAAACAGAGATTAAAAACAATAATGACAAATTCACATTCTAGCTACCCCCTATTCTGATGAGTGAAGTAGGCCTTAAATCTCTTGCCTTAACCGACTTCAATAAACTTCAACAAACCATGGCAACCACCATGTCATGGTCGCGTGCATCATTTTTTAGTGTCCCCTCTTGCAGCACCTTTTCAAAATGCTGCGCTTGTGTTGTTAAATTTGTTTTCTAAATGCTGCATGTCTTGTCATCTTGGTCGTGTTGTGTCTGTTGCACGTTTTCTTAATTGTTGAGCCCTTAGGGGCCACAGAGCAGCGACTAACCATCCATTTAACGAGGTAAGTAGAGGGGAATAAATTGTGTGGTATAAGTCAGATGAGGACACACAGATTGGACATCTGAAGCACGATGCATCGTTTAACATGTTGAATAAAATGCACCTTGATTGGTGATCAAAGAGACAGCATGTGAAACGTGCGAAATGTGTACGCTACGATGAACTAACAGTCTTCAGAGTGATTGTTCCCTGTTTGTTCCAAACATTTGGTGATCCGTGAGTAATAGAAATTCTCAGCTGCAACAAGGCACGCAAAGTCAGGCTGTGCCAAAACGAGAAACGAACACAACATCACAAATCTATTTATGTATTTTGCAGCATGTCTTGCAATATGTAAGGAAGCATTGCTTTAATGTAACTTACGGTCAATTATTGTGACTATGTTACATTTCTTTTTAAAGAATTGTGTCTTGCCTGCTTGACCTCAAAAGTTCCCCCTTTTCCCTGAGATGCTTTAGTGTGTTCTTGCTTAAAAACTCTATGTTTATGAATCACCAGACTCTTGCATAAGCCGGCGCTCCACCTACCTCCTCCCTTGGTGCAGGCTCCCCACTGAGTCCATGGCTCCATGTGTAGCTCCATGTTGCTCAATCATGTCCCCATCTAACCCTGAGCACATTCCACCTCCAGTTTTTCAACCTACATCGCAAACTTACCAAGCCCACAGTCCCCCTGGGCCTGAGCAAAGCAGTCACATCAACAGTAAAAACTAATGCACTGTTGCAAAACCATAAATAAATGGGTTGCAGGACATCTGCATGACATAACTGAAAAGAATATGACCTCTGTTTTATAATGATCTTATAAAAGCATAAAAAACAGCATCATTTCAGACTAGACAAAAGTTCAGTGTCAGTTTAGCAGAGAGTGAGGAGCTTGAAAATATTCATAATATTAAGTTCTTCCAAACTGTTCACCCTATTTTCAGGTTGACCATACAAAACACTGGGGGAAATAAGGACTCCGCATGCTGGCTAGAGGTGTGGCTAACTTATGTGCCCTTTTGAATGGCATTCCTGTTTGTGACAGATCCTTTACAACATATACTTTTTTCCCCATACTTATCCTACATCCATCAAGCCAACTAGTCATCAGAAACGGGTTGCCACAGGGGTCTATCCTCGGTCCATTGTTGTTCACGTTATACATAAATAATATGGTTATTCCTAATCAATACTTCAACGTCCATTTTTTTGCTGATGATACTATTTTATATGCTTCGGGCTCCACTCCAGCCAAGGCTCTGAGTCATCTAAAGTCTGCCTTTGATGATTTTCAACAATCACTCATTAATCACAGACTAGTTTTAAATGCAGAAAAGACCAAGTTCATGGTATTCTCTACCTCCACCAGTGACTCGGAATATCCTATCAAAACTTTAAATGGCAGCCATATTACTCAGGTTGAGTCCTACAAATATCTTGACAGTTGACTAACATTCAAGACTCATATTCAACAGTTGACTCAAAAATTAAAAATCAAACTAGGCTTCCTGTATAGAATTAAAGGCTGTCTGTCTTCTTCCAGCCGTAAAACTATTGTGCAGTCAACCTTCATGTCTGTTCTGGACTATGGTGACATTCTGTATTGTCATGCTGCTCCATCAACACTTCAGCAGTTAAACCCTGTGTATCACAGTGCATTACGGTTGATCACAAATGATGCATTTCGTACTCATCATTGTTCTCTGTATCAAACAGTTGGATGGACTTCCTTACAGACAAGAAGAAATATCCATCTCGTTATTTATTTTCAAAGCTCTACTGTTAAAGCTAGCAAATTACCTCACATCTCTTCTCTCTTTCAAATGCAGTAACTACCTAACCTTAGATATCCCCTGCATGCGCACAAATGTTGGTAGATCTGGTTTCAGGTACTATGCACCTTTTAAATGGAACGAGTTACAATCGACCCTCAAACTTGAATCTCTTGTTCCTCTTGGAGTTTTTAAAGCTTCTCTATCCGATGTTTTTCATGACTCATGTAATTGTTCTTATTAATTCCTTGTTGTGATATTCCTGCTTGTGTCTGTGTGTTTTTGTTGTTATGGATGTTGCTTTGTTCTCAGGTCTCTCTTGAAAAAGAGATCTTTATCTCAATGAGACTGCCTGATTAAATAAAGATTAAATAAAATAAAAAAATAAAATAAAATTGATAATGAGATACATAACATACATTTAATAGGGTCGATTTGGGGCGTCACCAAGCATGGGGGGAATTGATCAGTTGCTTTATTTCAGCTCAACAGTGGGACAGTTTTTACAACTCCTGTAAAGTTAGTTGTGTCAGACAAAGTTTAGAATAACAGATCTGTATGGGTCCCTGGTGGGCTTCCCAGCTGGCTCATAATAAGTGTGTAATGGCTTCCAGCAAACAACACTGGAGATTTTATATCCACGCTTTCCTCTGCTTCCTCTGTTTACTGTGAGAAACCATGTGAGATATAGATAGTGAATGAACACACCAAACCTTTTAATAAAAGACACTGTTTATTGACTTGTTTGTTTGCCACCTTGTAGAAAGGGCACAAAATGGAACAATGTAATAATTTAAACACTATATAAATAAAACCATCATGGACATGATTTGGAGGAGATTAATTTCTCTGCCATGTTTGAAGGAAAATAAAAAACACTTTGGGTGCAACTGATAAAGAATGGAGACATAGAAAGATGGTTTAATCACAAAGTAAAGCTGTCAACAATGAAGATACAGTAAGACGATGATGATGATAAACAACAGAGTAAAGTTGTTTTTCTTCAACTCTGTCCTAAATTAATCTCTAAATACCTTGCAGTCAAGGTATTTTTGTAAACGGACATTTTTTAAAGTTGGCAGCCAAATATATATATGAATATGTTTTCAGTGCTTCCCAAAAAAACTTTCTGGACAACTTGAATGTGTGCTCGCATTGTAGAATTGGGCAGTGGTCAACTCGGGTGTAATTTGTAATATCAGAGTATAGAACAGAGTCTACAGTTGCGTCCATACGTCTGAGTCCATCACCAAAAGCTTTTTTTTTTTTTAAATTTTTTATCAAAAGCTGTCCAATGTAAATATGATCCATGTTGGAAATGTAGAAATAGCTGTGGCACTGATGATCATGTCGTGGTCGTGCCCTAAAATTGTCAGTTTCTGGCTGTTAGTCGAGAGAGATTAATAAAATATTTTGGATTGATATGCCTCTAAATCCATCATCATTTTGCACTGGGATTAGATTACAGCTATAAACGTAGGTGCAGATATATCCTTAGAATAGCTTTGTATGCTGCATCCATTACAATTTTACAAAATGGTTGGATGAAGAGCCCCCTGACGTTACGATGTGGTATGTACAACTTATGTCCATCTTACAATTGTAGAGATTGTCACATGTGCTGAGAGGAAACCTGGAGGTTTTTAAGAGACTGGGCCCCAATATCAATGAGTCAAGAGTCACAAGTATGGAGGTATCAAATATAACAGAATAAGTATATAAAAGACAACACTTCCCAAATTCTACTGGTTTTTATTTTCATGTGTTTGTGTTTGTTCTTACTTTGTGGCTGCTATTACGCTTGTCTTAATTGTGGGTTTTTGTAATGTACCACCCTACTATTATTTAAAAAAAAAAAAAAATATTGAATGACAATATTTATCAAAAATGAATACAACTTTTCTTTCTTTCTCTTTAAGAAATGTGCATACAACCTTGAAATAAATCAGATTAATCTGCTCATGCACGTCATTTGGTATGGTAAAGTTTTCATCACATCTCCTGTATGTAACAGATATTAGCTAAATCAATAAGGTCTTATCTGTAACACCACTAAAGCTTTTACTTTGAAAAAGTTGAGTCTCTTTAAAGTGTGAAGAGAAAAAGCTTAGTGGAGCAGTCTGGGGCACTGACAGCATGAACACACAGGTATTAGTTTTTGGTATCAGAGGGGGGGAAAAAGATTTGGCAGAGGACTCAGACATTTGGATCAACCAGTAACTTAATTTAAAATCTGATTTTAGTGACTATTAAATGGGGGTATACTGGCAAACCAAGATTACACTGACATAGTTTCACTTTTTAAAAGTTCATTGGTAAATTCTATTTACATTTTTAATAATTTCTCATCTTAATTCACATGTTTAATTGAGTGGGGGTGGTGTGGGAATGCATGACAGAGAACTGAGCTCTGTATCTTCTGGTAAAAAAAAACAAAAAACAAAACACTTAAGAAATTATCCAGCCATAAAACACATAACAGTGTCACAGTTTCCTCCTGATTTTTTTTTCCTTTATCATGTTGATAAGTTGGGGGAGATAAGTGTTTAAGTGTGTGTCTCTGAGTTGCATTGTTGCCATAGTTAAGGCACTGTTGTGGCTGTATGTGTATGTATGCGAGTGTTCTTGCACATTCCTTAGGAGTGAGTCAAACTTCAGTCCACCTCTGTCAGGCCACAGGGTCTTCTGAACTCTTGTCCTCGCTCGTGAATCCACTTGTTTGACACTGACAAAACAAAACAGAACAAAAGAATGTGAGGACCAGAAATATCAGAGCCAGTTAAGTAATGCCTGTGTTATACAATACAGAGACACTACATGTCTTTATTACCACAGTGTTCCATGTCAGCACATGGTAAATGCTTTCCACCAGTAAGGATAAGTGTGCTCCTTGTAACACACCCTGCCTAATATATCAACACTGTTGTCATGATAAAGCTGCAGCAGTGTTTGATAGATTTCCTTGTTCAGGTGCTAAAATAACTTTGCTTTGTTTGTGCTGAAAAGAAAAATCATCAAGAAAAGTTCAAGATTTTTGTTAAAATATCTTCTCCACTATATTTTTTACGTAGACTCAGGGTCTTTGGGGTTGACCAGAAGCTTATGTTTTTGTTTTATCAGGCTGTGTTAGAAAGCATCATCAGGTTTGGCATGTCAGCGTGGTATGAAAATCTCTCTGTTCACTCTAAATCTAAACTTAACTGTCTGGTCCAGACTGAAATGAAGGTCATAGGGAGGCCTGAAAACTCCTCCTTGAAGTCAATCTATGAAGAGTCTGTCCTCAGACTGGCACAGAGAGCCGTATCCGATCCCGCTTACATCCTCAACTCAGAAAATGTACTGTTACTATCTGGCAAACGATACAGAGCCCCCATCTGCAAGCTTAACAGATTTAAATATTCATTTGTCCCTACCTCTATTAGAATATTAAATAAGGTAACAGTTTGAGATGTGCAATATATGCTGATGCTGTGGTCTATCCCCTTACTGTACTTGTATGGGAACATGTGGGAATGTGTAATGTGTGTATTTATTGTATTTATTGCTGTGTGTATGAGCAGTATAGGTAGTATTGTATTTATTGGTGTGCATACGTGCAACTTTTGTTTATCTGTGTATTTGTTGCGCAAATGTGCAACTCTGTTGTTATTCTGTTGTGCAACTGTGCAACTTTACCTGTCTTCTCCTTCTGTAAGTCTAACTATGGCGGCAGCTTGTCTCAGCTCATGGAGTCCAAGACAAATTTCCCTTCGGAGACAATAAAGTATCTATCTATCTACATCAAAGATCACAAGCAGAACAAGGACACTATGGGCACTATGTGCACAACCTAATCATACTGGGAGCATTTCTTCCTTGCAAAGCCTGGAAAACATATAAACAATGACTTGCCGGAGCTGGCAGCGCTGATAATGAATGCAATGTTACCAAAAGTTTGTTTTAAATTTCCCTCTTAACAATAACAAGCTGAGGTTAGAGATTAGGGAGCTGCTCGTGGTGTCTGAATGGCACTAAGTTGGACTCGTGCATGTGCCAGTCAACTCACCACTAACTAAATCAGTCTGGCACACATGCACACAAGAAAGATATCAGGACTGACAGGATCCTTGGTGCACTATGATCCTGCCACAGTTGCCCACAGAGCCTATTTTAACAATTATCAGTGTTTACTTCTAAAAACCATGTGAATCTGTGTGAAAACCATTTTTCTTTTTTGTTTTGAAGGAGTAAAGCACAAAGCTCATGTGATTTTTATCACACTAATTAAAGCCATGCCCTTTGTTTATAGGAATGACTGCTGTCATTTCAACATTTTACTCTGGAGGCAGTTGGCGAGATGTGCTCATCAGTTGGCGTCATATGCAGTTTAAAGAGAGATTAAGTTGGGTGTCATCAGCCAACACTGAAATGAGACGTGTTCTTGAATAACGAGAGAATTCGGCATCTGCAATGTGCAATACCACAGCACTTTTACAACACTCTGAGGCACCATGCTGTCCACCATATAAACACAAGACAAACAATAAATATAGTTTATTCTTCACATACTACCTTGCACATATTGAGAAAATATTAAGGACTTTCTATGGAATCATATTGAAATGGCATCATATAACATTTAAAATGCGTTATAAATTCATGATTCAAAGCAATTTATCATTAAAAAATGCCTTCAAATGACTTTAATTTCTTGCTCTTGTGATGAATATTTACTTTGACTCACCCCATTTACTTCCTACTAAGACAGGACAGGCTGCGTGCCTGGTCCTATAGTCTCCCTCCCCACTCTTGAAGAGATTGTACCAGAAAACTGCCGTCCCCTGTGGAGAAATGGAACAAAAATGATCCAATGTGCACAATAGAAAAGGAACGTGGGAAAAAAACAAGAACAGATGCTGGGTCAAAGAAGACCTGGAACACACTGTGCATGGCTCATTGCAGACCCAAGTGTTCCTCAAGCAGACTTTTGGTGGCTTGACGACTATACTATCGACGCCATATCGGCAAAGCAAGGAGATTGTGTTAAAGCAAAAGTAGTAGAGTACATCTGAAGTAAAACGTGAAGATACTGAAAGCCTGCAGGGAGAATCTGAGGATCTACTATGTGCCAGAAAATTGGGTGGGAAACAGCATGACTGAATTTGTGGAGCGGCTGATGTGCAAGAAATTGGAAAGAAAAGTTGAACTTAATATTGCCCAAATGCATCAAGCATCTCAGGTCGACTGTAGGTTGCTTTCAAAGCTACAACACAAACAAAGGTGAACTCAGGTTTTAGATTTCATGATATGAGTGTTTAAGTAAGATGTATAGTACAAGCAAGAAACTAAAGTAAAGAAACTTTTGACAGAGAGATCAAGACGTGTATTATTTTCCTTGCCAGACAAAATATTTGGGAAGGATGGGAAAATGAAGATGCCTGATAACTGCAAGCTGACAATGGCAGAGTAAGCACGCTCAACACACTATGAACTGGCACTTAGCCTAGTATTTCTTAACACACAAGTGCACACAAAAAGACACAACTGTTGTCATCACCTTTCTTGGCCAAATCGCTGCTCCAAAGTCAGGGAAGACTGTGGCACCTCCTGCCTCGACATCACTCATCTGAGAAAAGACAACAAACTTGCTGGAGATGGTCTCTTAGGACTCTCCCTTTTCCCTTAAGGCATAATTTGCATCTTTTGAAGTGGGGTTGTATGAGGTACTTCTCCACAGTCAGTGTATTATATACTGTAGATGTCAGTTGGCACGGCACCAGTTTGGAGAAACAGACAGGAGTACCAGCAGAAAAGCGAAGCAATGCAATGCTTAGACAGAGGGCAGCAGCAAAATGTATCTTTGTCACCTAAAAAAAGTCCACAGGCTGCTGGTCAAAAGCTGCTTCGATCAGTTCGTTTGTTGATGTTATTGTAAGATTTTGGTAATTATGAACTAACCCTTTAAAACACCAAAGTCACACAGCAACAGAAACAAACTACCTGATGGAGGCAGCAGTAGACCAGCCACTCCTGCGCTCAGTGATGCTGAACTACTGTTTTTCTCAATGGGTGTCTGGTACTGAGGAGGGTGATGTAACTGCTTCAGTTCCTCGTTGGAAATCGCTAACTGACAGCAAGGTAAGGCAGTGAAAATATTCTTACTACAGCATACACTTAAACTGGTACTTTTAAGGTGGCGAAAAAACATTTTCTTGCTGACTCCTCCACAACGATACATTGCTGAGCTTCTGTTCTGGACTCCAGCCTCAATCCAAGCTGGTGCCGTGCCAACTAACATATACTGTACGCAATACACTGACTTTCGATAAGCACCTCACACAGCCCCACTTCAAAGGATTTGAACCGTCCCCTTAAAAAAACCCTCTCATATTCAACTCAAAGGATGCATCTTTTTTTAGATACATCTGCATTTGTAGCTTAGCAAAAAGCTGTATACATTTGTTTTACTTTTCAGAGCAACATATATAACAAGTCAACATAAGTTATTTTGCTTTTAAGTAACACAAATGTGATAGTAATGCAAATAATATCCTTAAATACACCCAGAAATACAAGTGGAAATACTTCTTTACAAATAACTGCTCAATGTGTGATAAATAACAAGGTCCTGTGATGGTCTTACAAGAAATAAGATGCACAAAATGACAAGTAAGATATTTACACAGCAGTGAAATGTAAGACAGTTGTGCACTACAGTGAGAGAAAACTACGAAGACTGAAGAAATACTTGTTTCAGAGCAAAGGAAAAGGAAGTATGATCTTCTTTTGAACCGAGCCACCAGTTGTTCCACACATTATTTCATCACATTGTTTGATAAGAAAATCCATTTCACGTGACTTAGTTTGGATGATCAGTGGTGTCCCACAATATTTTTCTCCACAAGTCAAAACACTTGTTTGTTGATCTGAAGTGATGGTCTAATTGTGTACTGTAACTTTAAGAGGTGTTGTCCTTGTACCATTTGTTTCAGTGCCATATGAAATATTATCTGAATCATTCTTGGCCGTTATCACAATTGAGTTGGTTTATAATTCTGTCTAAAATGTTTTTAATGAATTCAACGGCTATATTTTATTTCTGTGGTGTTTGCTGCTACAGCACCTGGCTATTGTTTCCCTGCAGCAATCACTGACTTCATTGCTCTGAGTTTTGTTATGTAGTTTTATCTTGTCCATATCTTATGTTCAACTTATTTGGCTACATTTACGATATACGTAAATCAAATATGCACTTCCACATCATGTATCAAGGCAAACAGCAAACTTCAATCAATCACTCATTAGACGGAGAGAAAAGAAAACTAATTTCAAGCGCATACCGCATTCAAAGACGACATATTTTTTTCCTTTTGGGAACTATCGTATTTGTACGACCCAGTGTTAGCAAGGGTAGAATAAAGAGTGGCTACTACATCAGCATGTTAATGGGGGATGCCTGAGAAAACTCTCCACAATATGTACTGGAACTGATTGACAGAAAAACTTCACTCTTAGATAGTTGACATCTAGGTGATGTTATATTTATTCGGCTACAATTTCTCAAAAGTTTTGTAAGTAGTACCTCAAGTAGATCTAAATTTTGAACTACATGACTGTAAAGCCACACTACACACCAAATGAAAGTCAATCAATCCGAGTCCAAGATTGAACCAGAGCTTAAGCAAATGCTCATGAAGCTACAAGACTGAGCCAAGATTTCAGGGGACTGCCTTCAATCAACGGCGACTGGAATGCACGTACTTACGTAGTTCAAAAAAGTCGCCACGCGATTTCCAGTGCCTAATCTTTTGAAAGCATCAGGTTCATCTTTCTACAAAGATAAAATTCAAGAGTGAAAACACACCATGAAAACACTGCTCGCTCACACGCACGTGTACTTACGTAGTTTAGGAAGGTGGCAAGTCTATTTCCGTCGCTCTTCAAGTTGCTGTCAAAAGGACGCTGCAACAGATGGTTAGAACGTTTAACCCTTTTCTAAAAAGACTCAAAGTATGACCCCATCACGAAGGACACTAACTAAACTCACATCAAATGAAATCGACTATCTGTTACAACTAACTTTAAATGATATGCTTAAAAATCTAAAAATAAAATTGAGCACTTATCACTGTATTAGAAGATGTATTAGTTGGTTATTTTTGTAAGGAATATCCACAGACGACATTGACCATTTATCAGCTTACATAATTTGGTACATTCTTAACCTCGGGTCAGTTATGCAATGAGTTTGTTCACACTGACCATTTGTATAATACTGTATTTAACAAATCAGTCATTCTATAGCAAGACTTTAGCCAGCTGTGCAGATGCAAGCACTACACACAGCTATAGATCCTACAAAATTCATAGATGGTTGCCAGATTAACACTCAGACAGACCATAGCTCAGATCCTAGATCAAAGTATAAACGTCCGGGATGGATGGATGTTTTTTCAGCGTATAGCAGAGAAATGAAAGCAAGACAAACCAGCTGCTTGGGAGGCAGACCACATACTTAGATTCAAATGATGGAGGTGATTGTGATATGTCTATGGATACAAGCACATATTTGAATCAGAGGAAATAAATGAGCAGACACATCTGAAAAAAAGCCACAAAAACAATCACAATTACATCACAGTTAACTTAAGTAACACTGAAATGAGGATTGCAATCAAAGACAAATTCAAGAAAAGGTGGCATGAGTAGTGGGAGGAAGAGAGTGATGGTTTAACGGTGATGGTCTTATAAAATGAGAGGCACAGGAAGAAGCAGGAAAAAGGAGACAATAATATCCAGATTAGCAGCACAGTCTTTAAAATGGAAAACACAACACAGAGATGTGACTTTTGCAGACAGGCAAAACTTTTAATGATTCATTGTCAAAGATTCAAAGCTGAGAGAAGGGACGTGATTCAGAGCATCAGCAAGATCAAGTTAAACTTTGCAAGTGGGTCACATCCATGCCCTCCAAACTGGCCCTATACATGCACCCCCCCTCTAAGTTTGTCAACTCAAGTATGTCATTTTTGATAAGCTAAAAACAACACTGATTTTATGTCTTGGACATGGCTGACAGTGTGTCTGGCAGAACCCCAAAGGGTCTTGCTCTCATCAGAGGAGGATGCCTTATAATCAAGGTCCTCTTAACCATTATCCTCAGTCTCAGACACAACCTGATTAGCAGCAAACGTTCGCTGAGAGGTCAAAGTCATTTGAATGGGAGCATAAAGAGAGCACACAGAGCTAAGATAAACAGTTTTGAGCTTTAAATGTGTGTGAACTATCAGTGTCCTCACAGGAACCATACTACCCTGACACCACAGCCGGGGAAACATCAGGGGTTCTCTCACTGGTGCAGGTATGTTATGAGAGGTCAGGCCCTGACGATAAAATTGCATGTAACCTGAACCTAAACAAATATGTGTAAAATGTTCATATTTCTTAAATGTTTTATAAAAACAGCCTGGGATGATATAAACCCCAAAGAACACAGATGGATACAAAATGTACACAGGACATTGAAAACACATCACTATGTTAACTTTAACTTTAGCAAGACGTCCCAATTAAATTAAAGTTATCAAATATAAAGCAAAAAATAATGTCAGCAAACACTGAATTGGATCAAATTGACTTCTCTACTCAATCCAGAGTTTCAGCAACATTTGGCTCACACGTTCTTTTCAATCTGCTTTCAAGGACTTGAAGTATGTCAAGTCATGTCATGCAGATTTCCACATTCACACTTAGTCACACCCTCACTTTCACCCATGAGTGAACTCACCCTTGAGAAGTCATAATGTGGCTCGTACTGTCCTCCAACTCCATAGTTAGCGACCTGGTCGGCAAATGACAATATATTTAAAAACAAATAAACAAACACCCTATAGTTCAATTCAAAAAGATTAAATGAAATACATGTGCATGTGCTGTATCTTTGATCCTGTGAATGTTGCCTTAGAGATCTCCAAATAAGGCAAAATAATTGGTTGATAACATTATTTTTCACAAGGTTAATTAATTTTCATAGTTGAAATCTAAGCTGTAATGAACAATAGGTCTTATTTTGAAAATATTTGCAGTACACCTTGCTACAATTTACAACTCAGCTGTGGACTTAAAGGGACATTGTGTAACATTTTCAGTTGTTTATTGGCAAAAATCGATGTCTGCATTCATAAATATGTCATCATTGGTGTACTATTACCTCCACCAATAATCTGATTTATTTTCATAAAAGGAGAATTTCGGATTTGTTTGTACATTGGGCGGGTAAGTCGTCTGGGGGGTTCCATAACGTTTCGTCATTTTGAGAATACATCAGCGTTTTCATTGAGAGCCAGGCCAGCGCTGCATGACTGAGAAACCGAAGGAGAGAAGCAAGAGGTGCTTCGCTACTACCCCGGCACTACTGCAGCATAACAAAGTCCCACTCTTCGAGCACAACGCAGGATCATGCATGTGCAGCATCACGGGAGACGGAATCCTTGTCGCCAAGAAAGCGCAAAATACCCTGGAAATCCAGAGTTCTCGCAAGAGCACAATTTGAATTTGCTCAGCGAGTCACTCTGGCAATCAGTAATGATGCTCATTACCCATGCCGTTGGAGCCGAGCTGCACCAATCACATTGGTGTATCTGATATAGGCGGGCCAGAGGCGAGCTAAACAGATGACGACAGCGCTGCGACGACGAAGTCCGGAATCAGTCAGTAAACATTGCAAGATGGCTACGGATGAACACCAGTTGTTTGAAACGGCTTTGGCCGCTACAATGAACGAGTTAATAGTCCTACGTTGTAAACACAGCCAGCATGGTGAGGAGGGGGTTTGTCAAACTCAATTCATCCCTTCAAAAGGCTTTAAGGACACTATGCAATCCTTTGTCTTACTGTGTGATGACTGCGGTGTTATTTTTTACCCTTTTTTTGTCTTACTGTCCACTGTTGTACTTATTTTGCTTCATTTACATTTTTTGTGCGACTGTTTTTGACATACACACAGTCCTGAGTCACATGCTGTGTATCTCACTTTCATTTTAACGAGTGCTAATGTTGTCTAAATAAAAAAGGGTGCATATTAGATTTCTGTGTAATATGTGACATGATGATGTAGTAATATCTGTAAATCTGTCATATGTAATGCACTACATTACCTGTAGTAACTCTGCAGTGTCCACTGTAAGGCCTGTGATGTCTTGTATTCTCTGATTGACTCTGTCAATCACAGGGTCGTCCTCTCCTTCCAACCATGCACTGGAAAAAAACAAAAAAGTGTACAGACAGTATAAGCACGTAGTACAGTGAGTGCATACATGCATACACATTAACACTGGGTGGGCGTGGGATGTTAAGGTCAGACTTGGCACTGGGGGCTGGACATTTCAGTTTCTGTCTTTCTTCACCTGCACCTCGTCAGCAATCAGTCCTGGTAATTCGGACTAAGTGAAAAGTTTTTACCAGATTTTCCACACGGCTCTACTGTTTTAGTGGTGCAGTTACGTGTCATAAACCAGTTGCCAACCACTTGCTAGGACTTGCTAATGTCCTACTCAGGGCTTGACACTAACTTTTTTTCCCAAGGAGCACATGTGCTCCTAAGTTGAAAAAGTAAGGAGCGCACAAAGAACTTTAGGGGCACAATGTAAATTGATCAAATAATGTGTTTTCCGTAATAAACGTGATGCAAATAGACATTTACAAGCAAAATTATTTAATGA
>NC_065508.1:8050523-8083745 GCF_006386435.1 Epinephelus moara | reverse complement strand
TTTTTTTATTGACAAAAATATAGGCTGCTTCGGCTGATTTTTTTATGCGCACATGTGCCCCTAAATATTTTTTACAGTTCACACACACCTATTTTTAGTCGCAAATGCGAGTGAAACGCTCGCACTGTCGAGCCCTGCTACTGCTGCTGTCGTACTGTAATTTTCTAAGAGGCTTGTGTATATATAAGCCTCATCTTTTTTTATAACAACTAGGTATGTTGAAAGCACCCCTGGAAATTGTTACATTTTCTGCTCCAAGAGCACATGTGACAACAGTGAGTGAAGAGATAAATGAGTAAAAAGGCAAAACTTACAAAAAAAAGTAATATAGTAATGTTGGAGGACCCTGGTTTACACTGCATATGTTGTGAGTAATAATTAATAAAACCCGAGCTCACTGAGTTTTGACCATGTATTAATGACTGAAATCCACAAGAGGGCACCCATAGGATCTTTCTGCTGAATGAGTTACCTTTTTGATACTCTGTAGTTGGCTGTGGTCAGGACACCTGTTTTGGGGTCACGCACAGTGGCTCTGGCGAGCTTAAAAAGAAAAACCACACAGAAATAAAATAAGTGTTTGTCATTATAAACATTAAACACCAGAGTTCATCCACTCTTTCCATTGTTTAACATGTAGCTGTGGCAACGCTGTGCCACAGAAGACTTTTCATTTACTCACATATGTTCATCTTTTACTATGAATATTACCTACTTAATATCTCTTTCTTATTGTGTATGCACATTCAGATCCTTCTCTCTGAGAGAACAGCTTTTATACACAGAGAGTAAGAATGATTGCTCTGTAAAACTTGTTTTTAAAATGTCTTTTAAAAGAAATGATGCTTTATCAGCACCACTGCCTGATATGATAAGCTCCTGGCCAAGTGATTTCCCTCTCTGTGTTAGTATTGTTTAACTTCTGAAACACCAAATATTTTGTCTTTTGGAGGGTTATGATGTTGTAGTTGTCAGCCCTTGATGAGGCTGCTTGCAGGCACAATGCTATCACTACATCTGAGTGTTAAACACAGTGGATATAATTACATTTTTGTGCATTTTGTTAAGAAAAGCACCACAAAACTAACATTTTGCATATGTTAGCAACTGACAAACCCCATATTTTAGGCATTGTTTTGAATATTAAAGCATGCATAATTTGAAGATGATGAAAGCGTGATCTGAAGAAGATGCTGAGGTGTGTCTTTCTTCAAGGTAAACATGCCTGATCAAAAACAAATTTGAATAAAAATGTTCTGGTCAAGGTAAAGATATATTTTTGCCAATCAACCACCTTCACACACTTAAAACTTAATGTGAAAGAGTCACGAAATTTATGGTGATGAGAGAAAAAGAAAGCACAACATTCTAACTGAACTGCCAAGTCCATCTGTAGACAGTCTATGTTTTATAATGACATTGCCATCCTTATGAAAATTATATCAGTACTGATTAACTTGATACAATGTCATAAATGTGATAAATGTCATCATCTCTGATTTTGTTTAATGTCTTAAGTGCAGAATTTTATTACTATTTATGTATTGCTTCTTGTCTTACCCTGGGTTTTGCCAGCTCCTTAATCTTCTCAATCTCCATGTGTGACAGCACGTCCAGGTAGCGTACGATGTGGGGGCTGTCCCATTCATCCTCCTCTTTGATGGGCCTCAGCAGGAGACGAGGGTTCCTGTTACCATCCTGGTAGCGACAGGACAAACGGCTGCGCCTTGCCTCGTGCTTGTAAAGCAAACAGGATAATCAGATGATAATATCATCACATTAAGAGGGACTGCAATCTTATTTGTTTTGACTGCCACCTGCTGCTGGGATCTAATTTAACAGGATTATAGGTTACCATAGAAGCTCATGCACACTGATAGTTCACTGTTACGGGTTGTTAAATCATTTTCATGTATGGACAGCCACATTTCTCTGTCCTTATAGTTTTCTTGACACAGTTTACACCAGGGGCGATTGCTCTGAGATAACAAGGGAGGCTGAACTTCCCCTAAAATTTCATAGAAGAAATGGTCAAATATGCACCATTGAATTTACATTAAAATAAGAATTTGCATTGCATTAAACGTGCGCTAGGATGTGTTTCACATCATGATTACGATGTTCAAATGTCAGCTGTTAATCACCAGTTTTCAAACGCAACCTCCCTGTCACACATTCTCCTGTCGGCACAGTGAAAGCGGAGCCTCCAAGCATGAGACAGCGCTGAGCAGGTTTTTTTCGTGTTGTAACATCGGCAAATAAACTATCGTTGTCCAAAGAATCNATCACCAGTTTTCAAACGCGACCTCCCTGTCACACATTCTCCTGTCGGCACAGTGAAAGCGGAGCCTCCAAGCATTCCTATGAGACAGCGCTGAGCAGGTTTTTTTCGTGTTGTAACATCGGCAAATAAACTATCGTTGTCCAAAGAATCAATATAATGTCTTATTGTGATGAAACTAGTGATTTACACCCCAAAGTAGTAGGTAAGTAGTAGTAGGTAAAGCAAGGTGTGTTTTGTGTGTGTCTATCTGCACAGTTTAAATTAATTTAGACCCAAATCTTTTTGTTATGACAGTAAACCTTCACTTACTGCAGAGGTTCAAACTATCAAGTACTTATTAATTTAACAAGAAGTTAAAGGTCATATGTATAGCTGTTTCACCAAATTTTTTTCAAAAATAATACATCCACAGAACGTCTAGAAAGGTGTAGAATTAAAGTCTATATTTTCCTGAAAAAAATAATTACAGTAGAGAAATAATTGTTTCAGACATTTTTACGGGCTCAAAATATGTCAATATTTTGATTTGGTTATGTGGCAACCTGTAGAATTGAAGAGTGGAGCGAGAGCGGGCGAGTGTGAGTGCGACACCTACTGGCCGGGAAGTATGAATCCTATATCTATCCCTTTTAACACTTAAGATATGAAAGTAAAGATCTCTGTCTGCTACAGGCCTTTACATTACTTTAAATTACAAACTGCCTACATCCCAATATGCCTATATTTTTATCTCCATGTCTCACCATTTGGATTCCCTCTCCTCTGCAGAGAGCCTCATAGGCTTCCCTCTCTGGGAGATGGTCTTTAGGTCTGCGGTAGGTTCCCAGCTGGATGGGCTCTTCAGAGGCAGGCTCGTACTCCTGCTTCAGCTCACTGAGCTGCTTGGACAGCAGCCGCTCAAAATAACGCAGGTTTCCTCCTGCCCTCTGGTGGCTGGGGTCTGTCAGCACAAGAAGAAAAATTGTTAGAGGATCAAATCTCAACTGAGGAGTAGAATATCCCCAAAAGCTGAAAAGAAACTGCAATTAATTTTTTTTTAAATCAAAAATCATATGTGCAAAATTTATGTATGCACATGATAGGGTCTATACTTCTACTCACTAAAACCCTATAGTTACTGATTACTTCGTAGATTTGTATAACATATAATGCATTCATATAGAGTAAACTACCCAACAGTGTATGAAGAAGTTAAAATTACCAACCAACTCATACTGCATAATGAGTACTCATACTTTTAAGTAAATTTGGTTGCTACTACTTCAATACTTTTATTTGAATAACACTTTAAATGCAGGACTTTAGCTTGTACTGAAGTATTTCAAGGTGTGGCATTGCTATGTCTGCTTCAGTAAATCACGGTACTACTTCATGCACAGCTAATCCTTGGTGTCTCTCTCATTTCCTTTGGTTAGTGTTTGATTTACTGAAGCAAGTACATAGTGAGGAGTAGAAAGAGAGCACCCCCTTGTGGAGTTTTGAGGAAATACACTGCATCCTCAGTGAGCAGAGGGATTAACAGCATCGTATTGTGCCTCCTGGAGATTCTCATGTAGGAGCAAAGCTGTCTCATGTACCAAAATTACAGACACGTCATATCACACTGTAAATAAGGTGTATCCAAAGAATGAGCTTAATTTAGGTTATTTTTGCAAGAGGAAAACGTGCATTTGTACAGTTTGTTGGAGGTACTGTTGTTTAAACTCCTAAACATGGAGTCAGACTGCTGAGACAGGGACTCAATAAACAACATAAATTAGTATTTATGCTCTTTTCCAACAGTGATGTAGTGCACTGATTTAGTGACACAAATGCAGTCCTGTCAGATGCGCAGTATAAACAGTTTCCCATTAAAGGAGACCTGCAAAAGACCTGTTTTGATTAATGGATTTAACTGGCGCTGGATGTAACAATGATGTTTTTTTTCCTGCATTTCATACATTTACTTGCATTACCTAGCCTAGCTGTTTTACTGTGCACTGAACTGTCCCATTAATGTGTTTGTATTGACTTTGTATGTTCTTTGTTGCTATTTTTTGCACTACTACTTTTGTGGCTCTTTTAAACAAATGCAATTTACTGTATAACGTCTCCCCTGTGAGAACAGAATTAAAGTGATTCTTTCTTTGCTCACTGCTCTTCCTTTTCCTTCATTTACACTTAGATTTCATTTGCTTACGGTGGACTAGACATTGCTTCTCTACACCCTGTACTGCTTCCGTTTTTCTTTTTTATGTGTGTATGGGCTGTTAAACATGAGTTTTATTTGTTCTTTTTGTTACCTTTGTAACACTTAATGGCATAGAGTAGGTCTAAGTCTGCTACATCTGCTCTACCTCAATCCATTTCACTTGACATGTAAACAAGCATACCACACATCTTAAGCGATGGCCTGCAGCTGTCATCAACGCCCTTGATGCAGAGACTAAAATAACAGTTACAGACCACAGGCTCTTACTTTGGATAGACAACACCCTGCTGCTCTGGCAAGCACAGAGCTCACTACAGTGAGAGGGGAGGGTGGACTGTAGTGATAGGTGAAACAGCAACAAGACAACCTATCAATTACCCCACAGTAGAGGGCTGTGGCTCTGTTGGTCAGCTAACTTGTGTCTGGACGTGTTATGGGAGGCAACTGAAAAATCCAACAGTGCTCCTTAAATACAAGTGCTATTTTAGATTTCTTAAAGACCATGAACCCATTTACCCCGCGTTTATGGTTGCAGCAAAGCCTGACGTAAATGAATGAGAGAGTTTGTGTAATGTTTATACGTATCACTCTGATTTAAGCATATACATCTTTTTTTCTGTACACTTGTGTGTGTTACCTTACCAATAGCCACTAGACGGCGTGTCAGCTCAATGGCACGAGGTAGGTCTCCCATTTGGTAAACTGAGTAGCTGAGGTAGTCCAAAATGTCTGCCTTGGAAACCTCAGTTTCCTCGCCGCCATCCAGCTGCTTCAGGGCCTGCTGCAGCCACAGCACAGCATGGTAATAGTCCGCATCATTATAGGCCGTCTTTCCCATGTCGAAGCAGTCGTCCACTGTCAGTATGGCATTGGAGTGAATACCTGGGACAAGATTACATCAATTTAAATAATGACCATATTGTGCTGTGATTTTACCTACCAAAAATCCTGCTCTTTTCATGACATGTTTATGTTACATTCACATTTTATTTATTTATCATTGGTGGATCTTGTGTAAAGACCAAATGTGTGGGGTCTTTTTTCATTTGTGATATTTTACGTCTCACTAGACTTGGCAGCTACTGTTTTTTCATGATGTACCGTAGAATGAGCATCATCCAAAATGTGATAATTGTCACATTTTAGACATTTATCATTGGTTTTATGTTGTTTATTGGTGGGCAGGTTGAGATCTGCAGAGTCTGTCAACTGTGGTTAGTGGTTACTTGCTCAGCATAAAAGGCACAGCCAACTAGCACATACAAATACAAAAACAGGCTTCTGCCTCATTAACTTAACACAGACACATACCTGCAGAAGTATGCAACAGCACACATCTTCTCATTCCTGTGTTGTGTCCAAATTGTGTCTAGAATGCCACTGAAATGGGAGTTAAAACCAAGCAACTATGCTTCTAGTGCATTTCATGTAGCCATTTATGATCAGTTATAATTTTAAAGGTTATATGTGTGTTCTGATTTTGGCAACTCCTAGTAGTAGTATAAGACACAGCCATGGTGCAGACAGCAGTGCATGCTGCTAGGTCTGGGTCCTTAGATCTGTGATGAAGTGTTGTATTAACAAATAAAGCTGAACTTGAGGGAAAGGATTCAACATGTGTCTGCGTATGCTGCAACTGTAACTGCGTCATTTGTTTCAAAACCACATGCAAAGTTATCATTAACCCAATCATAACTCAGAGCCAAAGTATTCATTATAATTACCTTACTTCTACCCCACCTTAACAGTAACTAAATTTAAGCCCTTGAAGAAGTGATGACCGAACATGACCTAATTTCACAAAAATGTACCCAAACTCAAACTGCTTTTCACAAAGAGAGTAGTATAAACATGCACAAACACACCAGTTAGAAATCACTAGGGGTGGTCTAAGTTTGTCTTCCTCTCTTTCTTCCCTAAACGAACACACTGCTCTCTCACTCTTTTAATATATTCATGTTCACTCCTCAGCTACCTGGCAGCTTTCCTTTGGAGAAGGCCTCAGAATCCAGTTGGTACGTGTCCTGAAGACGCATCAACGCCCTGGCTGCTCCGGTCTCATCCTCTTCATCTGGGAAGAACTGCCTGTGTATGGACATGTTGGAAATGAACCCTGGTGAGAAAGTGATAAATAGTTAGGCTGGGAAAGTCAATTACTGGCTCATCAAATTAATGCAAGGATGACAATGTTGCAGTAACTTACCAACCTAAAACTATTTACAGTATTATAACCTTTTAGAGATAAATACAAATCACAAAAATGTTCATACTCTTTTAATAATCAAAAGTTCTTTTAATACTTTGTAATCACCCACAACTGTGATTTTAAATGTTCTTTTATGAAGACTTTTCCAAGGTGTCTGAGTAACCAATATCATCCTTCTCATTCTGCCTTTACCAATCCTTTATATTTAATTCAGAGTCTTGTGTGTAGCTAGTGATGACTACTCAGAAGTGCTATGTACTGAATAAATATTATCATGTATGGTCCTCCATATTCCTCTTATTTCATCTCATCATATCAGATATGACCATCTACTGCTGAGTACATTCCATTCCATTAGCTAATGTATAATAAAAAAGTAGAACTACAGCTAATATGAAGATTAACAAAAGTACAAACATTAAACTAAATCAAAATAATGTTTGTCCTCTAACTACTTGTGTTTATTAGGTTTATATCCAGTCACTCTCCTCGCCTTCTTTCTCTCTGTGTCTCATTGCCACGTAGACAGATTTACTTGTATGACACATGATTAATGCTCTTGCTATATGCCTCACACACACACACAGAATTTCAGGTCCAAACAAATACACACAGACACAAACACAGAGGGAGAACATGGCCAAAATATGCAGAGATGAGGAACAGCTGTAGCTAAAACATGACAGCCTCTGTTCATTTGGGGAGCAGAGTGTTTGAGCGGAGCAGCTCAGCAAAAATTTCCACACTACAGTCAGAGCTGTAATCGCTCTGCTCACATCCACTCCGAGTTTTCATATTTGCTGCTTGCTCTCTGCTCATGCTGAAAGAAACCCCATAGAGAAAGTGCTGAATGTTGCCTTTCAGATGCATTATACGATGCGAAGAATAATTTAGACGTCACAGGCAAGATTGAACAGATGCAGATTTGGCAGAGGCAGCATAAACTGATGCAAAGACATATCTGATTTGGTTTAATTTGTTTCAGCTTGAGTAAATTTGCAGTCAGTACCAGATGTATCACTAATTAATGCAGAGGGAAAAAAAGATTTCTCGGACACACACACGGTCTGTGCTTGTTACCACAGCAAATGTCTGTATACTCTGAATCAGACAATCAGGCCCCTAGCTGCATGTGGCCCAAAAGCACACACTCCAGGAAACTCTGAAAGTCAATTTTACGCCAGTATAGCCAGACAAGCTTTTTTTTACTGCCCTATCTGAATGGAGCTTGCTAACAAAATGGATGGATCAATGATCCAAGCAAAGCAAAATCACACCACACTTATCCAGTTCCACTCCTCCTCCCTCCCGTCTTCCTTTTCTTACCATCAGAGGGATTCTGGAGCACCAGTGTCTCCAGTTCAGACCACTCTGTGTTGAGTCTCTTCATCAGTTTGTAGGCATTTACTGGGTGGGCCAGGTAGCCCTCTGGGTCAGAGGTGGACACTCTGGTCAGAGCATCGAGTTTGTTGGCCCAGCTACGAGACAGACGGACGACTGTAAAAGCTCCAATTATACCAATACACACATTATAGCACACTGCATGCATTCTACAAAATGTATCACCTCATATTGACCTATCATGCAAAATAAAAAGTCACATGGAAAAGTCACAGGATTCAAATGTACCTTTTGACAGCAGCAAGCTTGGACTCCTCTGCTTTTATGTATTCCCTCAGAGACTGGACCAACTCTTTTTCTGTGTAGATCAGGTCCGTCATCTGGCCTGCAGAGAGAGAGATACCACAGATGAGCGAGAGGTGTCACTTGATGAAATCAGCATCACCCTTCCTCACTTAAAAGATGTGTCACCTCTTAATTTCCTTAGTGTCAAAAATGTATTTATTATTTACTAGTCAAATGTTTTCTATTTCTAATTTAAACCTCAACAAAGCACTATTTTCTCCCACCCTCCTGTAATGTAAGAGTTGCTACGACTAACAATCCAACTAAAACTTCTATGTCTGCTGTCATTTGCTTTACACACCAATTAAGTGTATTTCTGGTCGCACTGTTTGCCTCAAACTTACACCGAGATAAAAATAAGTCCCCCTCAGCCATAAACAGTGGGGCTTTGATTGTATAGAATTACTTGGCAAACTATTGTGGTGCATTCATCCATGAGCTTTTGGGTGAATAGCTGGAGTGCAGCGTGCATCTTAAACAATCCCATGGAAACGCTGGGCCATGATTAATTCACAGGGGTCGCCAGGGAAGAGAAACAACTGAAATACTTTCCTTGTTTCTGTATGCAAACAGCATAAGTGACCAGCCAAGTGCAGTCAATCAAGGTGAATTTCACTGTGACTTTATAACTCCTGCTGAGTGATGTGATGCATACTGTGACTGTGTTTGAGCTCTGTACACAACACAAGACTTTTGGTTTGTTTATAAATTCTATTTAAGGAACTGCTGGACCACAATCATTTCTCATAAAGTTATTCAGGGGGCCTAAAGAGAGACTTAACTGGCCTCTTCGCCACTTCCTCCATCTAACACATTTTTCATTGCAAATTAAACACATGCATTCCTGAGCTCAAAACTCTGTTCTTTCCTATATGTGGCATTCAGCTGATGCTCCTATTGAGAGCAAAACATGAGTGTTGTCCTGTTCACTGGCACAAAGACGAATAATCATGTGGGTGATGCGATACACAGTCCTGCCAATGGTGTAACACCCTTCCACTGACCTGAAGGTGGCAGTAATGCACCAAGAAATGTGAAAATGTGCAGGTAAAGCCAGGAAGGAAGACTGCATAAGCATGGCTGTAAACAATGCTGAATTTACATCCATCGGCGAAAACATTAAATCCACTGGCTGTTGAATTGAATTAATTGTTTTGTCACAGTGCAATGCTCCTCTGAGGAACCTTGGGTCCTTGGGTGGCTTGTATAACCTTGGGTGGATGCCACTTCATCCACCCAAACACCATTACGGACCAAGTACACCCCCCCTATTGGACACGGCACTCCCCAAAGGCAGTGTGCCCCCCCCCCAGGCAGGACAATGCACCATGCCGCACCACAAAAACTGCTCAGGAATGGCTCCGCAGGCGTGACTAAGCTCAAGGCGTCAACCTAGCCTCCAGATTCCCCAGATCTCAATCCGATCGAACATCCGTTGGGCATGCTGGTACCTTTCCTTACAACCCACAGGACTCAACGGATCCAGTGCCAGTCAACACAGGACACCCCCAGAGGTCCTGTCTCCATGCCTCGACAGTTTGTTGTTTTGGCTGATCGGTGTAAAATACAATGTCAGTGTTTATGAGGAAGAAAACACTTTTAAGTCTTTTCAAGGATACACATAATGAGTTTTACGGAGTAACACTGAATGTAAATATAACTTCTGTTTGTTTACAATAAAATTCCACAGGGCAGCTTCAAGGAGTGTGAGGGATAGAGCTATATTGCCATGCTAAAAGACTTTCGTGTTATTGTGGCCCAAGGTGCAAGGTTTGTAATATGAGTATAACAAATCAGTAATATATCATAATATTATTTCCCAAAATAGCATTAAGTTTACACCCTGAGGCACATTCTGACTTAAAGTGAGGTAAACAGTTTATCTAAGTCTCATCAGTGTTCTCCATTAATGGATCATAAATAATTCCAATCACAAAAAAGAGGGAAGGGAACAGGGAACATCTGGGGTTGAATACACATAGGAATAATTAAATATTTCCTTTTTTGTCACTTTTAATGTATAAAAAAAAAGAATGTATCAAAGGGGGTTTTGTGGCAAATTGATGACAGGTTCACACTTGACGTGGAGACTCCCTAAATTGTTAATTGTTGGTCGAGCAGTCGCCTGGCTGTTAACAGCAGACGAGCATTTCTCTACGCTGACCAGCCAGCAATTCTGCTTCTTGAATAATTTATAGGTATCAAATCATTCATATGATATATAACCAGGGGTCGCGTTAACCGGATATTTTCGGTCATTGACCGTGTTTTTTACAACAATAGGCCTGTTTCCACCGCAGGAACTTCGGGGTAATTTTACAGGGCCGGGGCCGTTGGTGCGTGTATCCACCGCAGGAACCACCCCCGAAGGACAGAGTTCCGGAACTTTTACAGGGGCTAAACAAGTCCCTGCCTCGGAGTAGGTACTCAGAACGGCCCCGAAAGACTCCTGGCTGGGGCTTGGGGGTTACTTGGTGATGATTGAATATACTCAAGGCGGAACGTGATGTCAACAGAAAGCAACAAAATAGCCGGCATTTTTAAAACTCAGCAGACCAGGGTTAGCTCCTTCATATAGCTTCTGCCGCCATCTAAAAAAAACTCACTAAATGGCCTGTGAAAAAAATATTTTTTCCAGCGGATATCTTAGTTACAACATGATTGAGCTAGCAAAGCAGTTTTGTGTTGATATGTGTGGTTAGGGTTAGGGTTAGGGGTTAGGGGGTTAGGGTTAGGTGACCGGAAAATCTGAAGGCCGTCGGTCATTTGACCGGTTGCAATTACCACCCCCGCCCACTTGGCGGCGGAGTGCACAATCAGTGGTTTAAGTGGCTGCCGTTTTCACACTGCAGAGAAAAAGTCATTCATCTGCTTCATGTAGCGTTGTTAACATAACGGCCTGGACACACCAGATGCGTTAGTGCCGCAGAAGTCCTGCGAGTATACTCGCAGCCGCTTGACTGTCCACACAGGCAGCGCATTTCTCCTGCGCTCTCAGCGCCGGTTAAACATCGACTCCACTCGTCTGTTCCCGTCAGTACTCGTTTTTTCCCTTCAACAGGTCATTTTAAACATGGGTAAGTCCATATTTTAATCGTTTTTTATAACGTAATAAGTTAATGACAATTTGTCATTGCATCTCCATGTATTGAGCGTGTTGGATTAACACTGAATGAATAGGGCATATTGTTCTGACCATTTTATTTATGTAGTCTGTAGGCTCGGTGACACAAAATTAAAATTGTAATGAAGTGATTAGGGTATTGAAAAATGTGTTCGGTTATGCACTGTTGTGTTATTTTAAATTATAAACATGGTATTCCCTCACGTTCCACAGTGCGCGCTGTTGTTATTTTATTTTGAAAATTGGCCGGATTCTCTCGTCTTTTCTGTGTCCGACTTCCTGTTTGGTACGATCCGCTCGATCCAGCTTGACAGAAGCGCTCGCGGCTCGCGCGTAGACCAGACGCCGAACTGAAGCGCTACGGTGTGTGGATGTCTGTTCATCTGTTCGTTCATGTCCTTATTAATGCACACTTTATAACTTGCTTGTTGGATTTATTAAAAACGAACGAATGAAAACTAAATGTCTTTGAATATCTTTATTATCATTTAAAAACGAAAATTAAAATGACCGGTAAAAATAGATTATGACTGGATTTTTACGACCCTGTGGGTCAAAATGACCGGCGACGAAAAAGTCTAGCGCAACGTCTGTATATAACATATCCTTTATATTGTTCCTTAGAGATTATCAGTGTGTTTTCATGCCAGATTCACTTGTAGCTTACAGAGAAAATAGACCAGAAGCTGAAGCTATTGCTGGAAATCGCCAGCTGAGATTGTGGGCACCGAAGGGTAGTGGGCAGCGCTCCACAGAAAACTGGCATGCTTCGCAGTGCTTCTGCCTCCAGTGTGAGTCAAGAAAGTTCACAATGGACCAAATGAAAGCCGAGAGGAGACCTATTGTTAGTTTTAATAGAACAAAAAACACAAGAGAAAAAAGTTCACATAGCTCTTTAAACCTACTTATGGAAGTGAAGATCTCTGCCTGTGTTGTCCAGCAGCAGCAGAGCAGAGCCACAAGGATTAAAGACAGGAACTTCCTCATTCTGTCTTCTTCGATGACCTGCAGGGACACACAATCACATTATGTCACAATAAATTCACACTATCTTTTCTCATTTTCATGTCATGCCTGTATAGCAAAACAGTTTTTTACACTGTCATGTCTGTCTATTCTCTACCACCATTCCACACAAGCTTTATTCCGTACATCCATAATTCCCAGTGCTTTGCTTTCATACTGGCCACTAAAAACCGACAAACTACATTTCCATTACATAGTGCCATTCTGATTCTTAAACCACGCATACAAATAAACGTGAAGTTTGCATTACCCTGAGTCAACAGTTAGTGCAATGATGGTGTGTTTCCAAACTAAATTAGACAATGATCTAACAATATTCAAAGTTTCCAGTATGTCTTCTATAAATGAGTCACTTATCCTGCTGGGAGGCATGCTGTCATAATAGCCTCTGTTCCCACTGCTCATTAGGAAAGAATAAGGAAGGCCAGTGGGGAAAAAGAAAAGTGTTTCTTTCCAATAAAACATTCTGTATCTACAAAATGAATGGAATACATGTAATGTTCACCTCACAGACAAAATGTAAAATCACATAGTACAATGTCCAAACATCTGGTTCATGTAAGGTAAGAAAGTTTCCTTTTTTTCTTACCCTGGTGTTCAACACATCATGACCACCAGATGCCTAATGAAAAACGTTCATAAGGCCATGATGAAATAAAGCCCAGGGGAGGGAGGAGTTTTTATTCATTGGATTCAAATGTGCTATATCGTGAATGTATCGTTATCGGGATATGAAATGACCTATATTGTGATATGAGATTTTGGTAATATCGCCCAGCCCTACTCCTAGGAATATCTGGCTCTTTAGCCTGTCTTTAGCTAGTCACTGACCGTGTCGACCTGCTGTTTGATGCTGGGCAGGTAGTGAAAAAACACAAGCAAATAAACTCCAAACATTAAGTTAGATTGTTGTTATTAAGCACACAGTTCCAATTTAAACAGCTGTGTAAAGCCTATTGTTTCATGGTTTATTATGATTTACTTGTCAGGGTTGCCACACTTCCCTTCAGTAACATTTAAAAAATACAGCAGCGACGTCTGGGAGCCAGAGGCAACATGAGCTGTGTGAACTTTCAAACTACTTTAGAGCCAACCACATAGCTGACTCTGAAAAAGCAGGACTTAACAATGGTGTGTCACCTGGCAGAAAGTGTCTGTTCACAGTCCAGCGCTGAAACCAGCTTTGTTTGCGATCTTAGGGGAAAAGTGACACTGCTGCACTTTCTCCTCCTGGATTTAGTCTAATTCTACTTTACCACATCACTTATCGGTGATGACTGTTTAGTGTTGTGTGTGTAAAACCTGCACATACACTTACATTCATACTTCAAAATGTCAGCCAACATACACGCACACACACAGACACACTTCTGTCTGCACCACTATTTTATCAAAGGCTTAGAGAGACAACAGATCTGAGGCAGAAAAGTGGCACCTTAACTGTTATGGCAGTATTAACTCAGAGAGGAATCTGCTCCAGGTGAAAAAGAAATCATTTCACTTACATGACACCTGCTGACAAAATACAAGTCAGCTTTTTATTGTTGCCAAAATAAACCATGACAGAATTAATGCATTAAGCAGAAATAAAGTTAAAGCCTTGCGCTTAAAGACACTAGAGAGCTTCATGTCAGTGAGGAAGTGCTATGACTGCAATATATTTCCTGGACAAGATGTCAGTTCACACACTTAAAAGGAAAAACTGCTAATGGCACAATCAGTGTTTAATGGATCCTTTGTAAAGTCCTTTGTGAAACAAACATGGTAGAAGGTGGAATTTGGCTTATTTATGATGAATGGATCCTCCTAATGAGACAAACCTCAAGACATCCAGGCTATGTGGTTCTAACCAATGGTATGTGGTATTGGTGAAGGGCTGTGAAATGGCTTTAAACAATCAGCAAGTTACTGTAAATTCTGATTTGACTTTCAAGTTTCAGTCCTGTGTGCCTCAAACTGATGAGAGAGTCCTGAGCTAAGATTGTGTTTTTTTTTTTTAACTGCTGAAGATGGAACAGATAAAGGCAAATAACTTATTGATCAACAAACTGTTAAAAATGATTTTGGTGAAAACAAAGGACTTGACGTTAACATAACTCCTTTGCTTTCTTTAACCCAGCATTTGCAATTATAGTTATTTTGCTGGAATGTACCACATTGGGTGTAAGTATATGGGTCAGTGTCTGTATATCAAAACTTCAGAATAGGACCGAACCAAAACTGTCAGAGCAACACATTTTTAGTGTTACTTTTTGGCTCAGTAGAAAAAGCATTTCATCAGTTTTCTCAACGTAGACAAGTCGTTCTGTCTCCTGCATGTTGAAGGAGAGCTGCAGAGCTGTCCTAACTTGTTGGGAGTTGCCAACATTTGGGGAATGATAGGACAGAAATTCTTACATACTCCACGGATGTGGAAATAAAGAACACTACATCAAAATAAATCAAGCCTCCTTGAAGATACCGAATGGATTTAAGCTTCTTTTGACTGATTATGTTAAAGATAATCCTTTTATATAGAGAATCATCAATCAAACCATTGTTTATTCAGGGGAAATTGACTGAGCAGGAAGCTCTTTTACTGCAGTGACCTGAGTTCACAGTCAATGGGCTCGAAGGATACAAATATATGAGAGCAATCGCAATACAGTGATGAAAAAAGTCCATAAAAAACAAATTAGTAGCAGCAATGTCTATCAAGAATTATAAACAGCAATAAAAAACAGTAAAAAGACGATTAAGTTACATAACAACAGATATATAACAACAATAATAACAACAATAAAAACAGTAAAATGTAGAAAATCATGTCAATTAACCAAAGCAGGAACACTGTCATCTCGCACACACTTGAAATGACCTAACAACACATTCCTGTCTAGTTTAAATACCTCTTGTAACTTGTTACGTTTATTTGGTATGAGAAAACTAAACGCTAATTTACCGAGCTCAGCACTGATCTGAGGAGTTTCAAGGGATAAAAATTCCTGTGAGCCTGTGGGATGAGAGATGGATTTGCCTGCTTGTCAAAATCCTTGCAAATTACACTGAATTTACCACAAAAAATACAGCTACAGAGTGGAACTAGCTCCTTTGCAATGCATATTGAATAACTTTCCACCACCTAACCTGATTATTGAAAGGCCTAAACACATATTGGTTATGCATGCATGATCCTTGTGGTCAGTTGGCTTGGGTGCACATGGCGAATGGATGGTGCTGGACCATGAAAGCAGACGAACATCGGTGCCAAAAGCATTGCCTAAATTATCTGGGCTGCAATAGCACTATTTTAAGCCTTCATCTGTATGCAAATGATGCTTTTCATGCATTTAATTTAGTTTTTCCTGCATCACGATACCAAGATCAACTAGTCAGATGCTTAAATGTGTTGACTGTGCCAGAACTGAACACAAAAACCCACCACACACATATAATTTTAGTGTATTAGGGGTTGTAAAACTGTGATATCAATCACTCATAAGGGAGACTTTCTCCACCTTCCTGTCAGTAACTGTAAAGCTTCATAAATAACTTTTAAATCGCATGGAAACGTAGTCTTACTAGAGTTATTTAGCTTCCAGCGCATTACCAATGTGTGCTTCTAGTTTACTTAATGAGGGGCGGCCCAGATAACCATTACCACAGTCCTTGACTACAAATGAAAGGACCAAATCTCTTGGCCTATAATTTACGGCCTGTGCGATTGCTCAGCCCAAACAGTCTTGCCTGTTGTTGCAGGCTGTAGCACCCATGCCACATTCCTGGAAAGAGGCCTGTTACATTTACTACCCCATGTTCCTGACTCCTGACCCCCGCCTGGCATTTCTGGCAAATGTAGGCAAGAATACCGAGAACAGGACAAGGTATAATGTGACAGGTCACGAGAGGACAGGACCAGACAGCTGTATTTTGAACATGAACCTATGAGCGTGCCATGTCTTGTTGCGATGCAGACCTGTGTTCTATGTATTACATAAACCTGTAACACAATAATGATTCATAAACCTGTTCCTCAAAAAGACAGAAAAAGAAACACTGGGGGTCAGCAACTATTATTAAAATTTAGGCGCAACCAATAAGAGCTTCCATCCCGCAAGTGGATTTGAGTTTCTCCAGACTTCTGCTCTTCATGGAGGTGTGGCTCCAGATGAGAGATAAGAAACCACAGTAAGAGATTCTCTGGCAAAGCAGACAGGATCCAAGGTCTGCAACGGGGCAGGGGTATCTTAAACTCAAACAATTACTCAGTCAATTAAATTTCCAACATGTGTAGTTTCCTCTTCTTCTTTTCTGCTTGTTCTCTTACAAATCCTCAGAGAAAAACCTGGCTGGTACAAGCAACAGCTGTCTTGAATCACACAAGTGCCAATTGTGGAAGTTATTAAAATACTCTTTTTCCGTTTTGAGGGAAAGCAGATTAGAACATGGGTCAAGAGATCTGAAAACTGATTAAATATATAAAAACTGATCCTCCTGTGCCTTTTTTTCCAGAGAGGTCTAACAATATTATTTCATAACAAATTCAAACAAGAGCAAAGCCAAAAAGTTTTGGGGCTGATGTGAGTAAGAGAGCGTTGTCAAGACAACAGAGGCAAATAGTTCAGTATTGTTGCAAAAGACCTGTTTCAGACTTTCTAAAGCCTTCAAACTGTGGGAAACGTGTCCTGCAAACTAAACTTGCATTTCAGAGTCATATTTACAGAATGTATTTACTGTGAAATGCAAGTTTTTTTTCGTAGGACATGTTTCCCACAGTTTGAAGGCTTTAGAAACGTGTCCTACAAACTAAACTTGCATTTCAGAGTCATATTTACAGAATGTATTTACTGTGAAGTAGATTAGGACAAAGAAGGAGCTGACGCATATGACAAAAGAAAAGAATGAGAGTACATTGAACTGCAAGCTTGCTACTGAGGGGGCGACAAACCTTGGTGCAAAATTCAATTCAAACAGCTGACATGCTGACCTGAGCAACTAAAAGTGTTTCCCAGAGCAAATTATGGAACTCACAGAGCTGACAAAGCCAGACTTTCAAACTGACCCGTGTGCCTTTTTGCAAACGTTACAACAAAAGGTGTGGAAAAACCCTGTGTGGTGACTTTTCTTGCATGAGGAGTCGTGGCAGTTCACATTTTTTCGACATTACATTTTGGCAACAAAGACCAAATTCCAGCATTTTGATAAGACTAGTAGGAACACAGTCATCTATGTTACTGGAGAATGGGAGCTGCATGCCAGAGAACAGAAGTTTTCATAGGATAGACAAGATGCTGTGCCAATGCTATCCACACTGTGACGCCTGTAAGCGGTGCACTGAGATAAACCATGAATGTCTGATGCTAAACAGGTATTTGTCTGACTGATGTTAATCAGCGAGCAGGACTGCCATGCACCCCTCACGCACAGGCATAAACTTGGGCACGCAGTCATGCTACAGTAAAACACATGTGCACAGAGTGATACATGCATGTTACATAACATGCCACATACGTGCATGCACACAGTATCCACAGGCTGTGAACATGCTCAGACAATCACTGCCTGTCAGAGTCAGGAAGCAAAGACAAAACAATTTCAAACTCAAACTTGAACCTTATCATTGCTGTTGCTTTGTGCATTTCAGTTTAAAAAGAATAGATCATCCTCAGTTAGACTGTACTCATCATAAATCTGCTGCAGATAATGTGATATGAAGGATCTTTGGCTTTGCTGATAGAACAGTGAATTCTTTTATGATTATTTCATCCATTCTTCAGAACTGGGACACATGTTGTCCTGCCAAAAACATCCTTAATATCTTAACTTGTCAACACTCTAATTCCATTTCTGGGGTGAAACATTACTTTTGCAGGATTTATTCATATGAAATAAATATGATTTATAAAATATTTTGATCTGCCTTTACTTTTTAAACTTAACCTGTGCCAGAAAACAGCCTTGTCCCAGACAAGAATTCACAACTTCAAACAATTACAAAATGTGTTAAAAGCCTTCAAAACCTAAAATTAAGAGTGCGAACATTGGCGTCAACATGCACTTCTATATTTATCTTTGTTTTAAAATGTATTTTTTATGAAAATGTTGGGCATTTAAAGATGTGTCCCTGATTTTTTGGCGATTCTGTCAGATTTGAAAAAGGAGTCAGCTATATCCAAAGGGCTCCTGTCTCACCTCCTGCTTTCCAAAAAGGTGGGAATACTGCTCAAGTACAGGTAAGCTTTCTATTTTTTGATAAATTTATAAAATAATATTCGCTATCAGGTGTGTCTCAACCCACACAGGTCAAATCTGTAGCCCTTCTAAACCAAAGCTAAATAAGAATTATTGTTCAAAAATGAGTATTATGATTTGATATTTAGTATCATTTATGGACACACTGCTTCTGTTCTCTGTATTGGTGTTTCACAGAGGGCGGGGCTTAGCTTCTCCACACACCGGCAGGGCCGCTGACACCAGAGGGACACTGGATCAGTTGTTGCAGAGGTTTTGCTCTGCTCTGCCCGTGTTGTTTCCAACTTCAGCGCCGGCTAGTTTGACTGCAGAGATGCAAGAGACGTCTAGCTCGACCACAGTCTTTCTCTTGGTCAGCCAGGCTGGATCAAATCCAGTCCTCTTGTGCATCTAGAGTCGTCAAGAAGCAGTGTCTGATGTTTCTGCATCCGGCTAGCTGTTACTTGCATGACTGTGGTCAAACCGGCTGTTGCTTAGGTTAAAGTGCGCCCATATCCTGACCTGTAAGTGCACTGAAACTGCCCAGGATACACATATGACTACGGTGACTAAGGTGTTAACCCAGAGTAAATTCAATTATGTGAAAATGATTAATTGGATTACATTCACAGGAAGTATAAAACATGTTAATTAATCTAAATATTTTCTTATTAAACTCTTGATACTTTATTCATCCACCACATGATTAGACACTCTTTCTAATGACAAAATGGGCTTCAATCTTAAAAAAGAATTCAGAAAAAATTAATCGGAAAATGCAGAATGTGGAAAAAAATGAAACAGAATCAGGAAGAAATTACAATGGATTTCATGGGGCCCTACAGCAGATTTCCTGAATGGACGGTCTCTGCTTAGGCAGAGTCAAACGAAGGGCACAAAAACGTGCTTTAACGTTCACTTCCACTAAACATCACAAGGGCTGAATGAACATCATTTCTAGTTTTCTAGCAATTTCACAACTTCATACAGCCAGTTAACAACACAAAGTGTACTGACACTGACATTGTAATCTCTCCCTGCTCTGAAACAAGGGAAGTGAGCACTTCCAGCACACTTTAGCTAACCTGTGAACTAGAAAACATCTAGTTTCGCTGTGGACAAACGGACAGCGTCTATCAAATGAATGCAGTGTTATACACTATGAGGGAGGACAGTGTAGAAAATCTCTAGATATAGCAAAGGGTTAAAAAGTTTTACAAGCTCAAGTCCGAGATTTCTGCTGAGCATATGTGGTCGACTTTAGAGCAAATTTGTTTCAGATGCAATGAAAGCTGAAAAAAACCTGCAGCCATGCTACAACTAAAAATAGAATAAACCTTTTTGGCTGTGAGGGAAAACCACTTCCTCCTGTACCCCTGTATGTGACTAAACATCCCAACGTGGCGACTAGACTGTGACAGCACTGGTAATCTATTACCAGGTTGCTGGGTTGCAAACACGTTCATCTATACCTGGCAGCAGAGCTCATTCATACCACAGGCTCGCTGTTTACACAGTGTGGCTCGTTTTAAGCCTTGTATTAACATTATGAGGCAGACAGGCTGAAAGTTGCAAGCATTAGTTTACATCCACACTTTATTTTCTGTGCAAACGTATGCAAACACACCATCCACTTCCAAAAAGCTTTCTCTGGTATGTAAACACTGAAGGCTCACATAAATAATGTTTAACAAAAAATACACTACTGTTGTATTAAGTATAAATCACCCACACATTTAGATAAGCCTTGCTTCAATATTTATGATAACAAAAGACACAACTAGACTTGGACACTGGCTGCAGCTTACTTAAGGAAAAAAGCCCCAGAGGTCATCAGACAGAGACTCACGTAACTTAATAAAGCAGATCTCTCGTTTCAGCTGCATCTAGCAAGACATCACGCTCTTGAAAGGGCATGTCACCTGCCTTACAGCCCAATTACTGCTGACAGATTTATGGCATCTCTCCATTTGTTGCCCTCCATTTGTACCCAATCCAATGGCTGCCGCATCCAATTATTGCCATTGTAGTACATATAAATCACTGCAGGACATCATCCATGGTATGCATACAATACAAGCCTTTATTCTAGGACTGTGTGCAGTGATTTTGTGGTATTTGCCAAGGGCAGACAAAGCCAACCTTTAGGAGCTTTTTGTAAAACTACAAACCCTACTTTACAGACACATCTCTTTCAAAAGACAGTGTTCCCATTACTCTGAATGATCCACAGACACTACTATTACACACTCTTTATTGGGACTATTTCTTTAATAGAATTTAATAAAAAAAATGTATTAAAGTAAGGTAAAATTGAGGAGCACCAGCATTGTTGGGAAAGCACTTTGCCCCAAGCCTTGCCTTGCAGACCTCCAGTCTGCTCATCATCTCCAGCTGGATAGTAGCCGTCCCGGTGACGTCACACAGTTGTTTCTAGAAATTCCCAACACTTCAGCTCTTTCTGGTCCCGTTAATGTCCGTGCAGCCCGAGCTGTGGGACTACATGAGCAGAGATTTACTGCGCAAACACACCAACACCTACTGTCACCTTCTGCCTCAAACAATGTGAGTTATAAACACTGTCATGTCAGCAACACCGTCCGAGATGCTCTTCCAGAAAGTTCGCGCAAAGTTTCAAAACTTTCTCCGCTTTCTCCCCAATACGAAACATTGTAACCCGTCTGCACCGCGGAGACTCACAATGTAACAAACATGTCGGAGCACACCTCACAAATAACAAGCCGTTGTTACTTTACCTTCTCGGTGCCACAAGCTCTAGGTGTCTGGTAGCCTATCACGTTCCCCTTCAAAGAAACCTGTTGGACCCAGTTATTGACAACCATCCCAACATGTTCGGTACGCACGCGAGCTCAGTGAGTCAGCCCCCTTCCAGTGATGTGAACAGGAGCTCTGTGGCTGGTTAGACGCGACATTTAACGCTATCTTACCTTTATTTTCTTATGTCTCCAAGAGTAACGTCACACTTTGGTATGAGGAGGCAATTTCACTTGGCACCCCGGGGGTTATGAATAGGACAGAGAGGGGCTGTCGACGCTGCCACGTACAGAACCTCCGGGAGGGCTCACCGTAATACTGCGGATAGACGCGCAGAGACATTCTTCTGTGCTTTAAGTTGAACAATCTTCTTCTTCTCAGAGAAAAATGGCAAAACATATTTCTGCAGTGACGAGTGGTAGCTTAGGTCCATTAGATTTGTGCTGTATCGTGTTAAGAATTAAAATGCTTTACCAGCTTGTAGAGAAAGTACAGTTATCCTTTAGAAATCCCCCAAATAAAGTCCTGAAAAGTCCAAAGTGAAAGTCCTGCATTCAGAATATTATTTAAGCAAAAGCACTGCAGTATTGGATGCAAAATGTTGCCAATTAAAATGGGCCTATCAGCAAAAGCAATTACTGTAAAACTTAAATTAATAACCCGGGCTATTATTTGCTTAAATCACTGCGGCAGGCCTTTAATCCTTTAACACAAAAGTATTGCTCAGCAAAGACATAAAGAAATATAATCAACTATTTATTTTAAACAGCATGTTTAAATAAAATACAGTAGTGTATTTTCAGTATAAAAATTAGGCTGCAAATAATGTATGAATTATGAATCATTCATTTGATCTAGCTCCGACAGACTCAAGGAGCACCACCCCTTTATACTGTTAAAACAATACTCACAACTTGGATTATTTTTTATGAAAAACCCTTTTGATTCCTTTGATCAGAGGACCCTTACAGACTAAAGGAATATGAATAACTTACAGGGTAATCGAGGAATGGACACATAATTTGAGGTATAAAAAAATGAACTGCTTGGCAACCAGACCAGGCGTCTAATTGAGATGGGCATTTATTTGTCAAAATGTGTAGCCACACCGGGCTAGTAAAAGGAACTGGGCGTTTAATTGGGACTAGGCTTTTAACTGAAGTTTAGAGTTATGCGCACTTGCCCCTTTCAGGGCTATGTCATATACATCATCATATTTTCGGATCATTTTATTGTCTTACCTGGTTGAGGTGGCACTAATTTGAGCTATATACTGTCGAGCAGTTCAGTTCATAAAAATGCATGTTTGATTTAATTCGTTTTGTATGTAAACTCAGAGCCGGCAAAATTGCCAGTAACTAAAGCTGTCAGAGAAATGGTGGAGTTATAAAAAAGGAAAATATTTTCTCTGAAATATAGGCAACAACTGTTTTTATTGTATGTAAGTAATGGACTGGTTTTTACCATCATACAAGCTCAATTTGATAGGTCAGGGCAATGAGAGGGCCAGTCAATGGCATCAATGCCTGTGTCATCCAGGATCTGCCTACACACTCTGGCCACATGAGGCCGGGCACTGTCCTGCACCAGCAGGAACCCAGGGCCCACTGCACCAGCGTAAAGTCTGACAATCACTGAGGATTTCATCCCAGTACCTAACAGTAGTCAGGGTACCGTTGGCTATGACATGGAGGTCTGTGTGACCCTCCAAGGATATGCCTCCCCAGACCATCACTGACCCATCGGAGGAGCTGGACTACCTGTGCAACCTGATTGGGCTGCAGGTGCCACCTCATGCTACCAGTAGTGACAAGGACACTAGCAGAACACAAAACTCGAGAAGAATCAGTCAGGAAGGATCAGGAGAGAGCAACTGACTGTGGCCACCACATGTAAAACCTTTCCCTTTGTGGGGGTTGTCTTGTTTATGCCTCTCCATTGCAGCTGTTGTCACTTTCATTTGCACCAAAGCAGGTGAAACTCATTCACAGTCACTTTTGCTTCCTAAATGGACAGATTGATATCCCTGAAGTTTAAATGACTTGGTGTTATACTGCAACCACTAAGTGTTCCCTTAATTTTTCGAGCAGTGTATTTATGTATCAGTGATGGACTGACAAAGTCATAGTAGGTCATAGTGATAAAATACTTTTGCTGTTGACCTTCATTTTTTCAGCCTCTAAATGTCATATATGATTATTAATCATATATAAAGAGTCTTGCAGAATTTTTTTTGTCATCAATGGAGTACATTCAAGAGCATTTCGACCTCTACAATTCGATCTTATAGGATATTTACGGTAATGTAATCCATGCACTCCGTCACGTTTACAGTTTGGATCTGGGTTTGCAGGGCTTGTTCTTTGGATGTTCTGAGCACCATCTGGAAAATAAAAAACTTGGAACATGGCACTTCAATTATCTCCTGTTCCTGAACTTTCTGTTTCTGTACTGTCCCACTATGTCTCTGATGCTTCTGCATTATGTGCAGTTAGGACCAGTGGGTAAAATGGGACTTTATTAACACCAAATAAGATTGAAGACACTTTGCTAGAGCAACATGCTGTTACACATGTGGCAGGCTGAGGCACTTCTGATGAAATCGTCCTTGTGATTGCAGTATACACATGCATCATTTGTGAGATAATTAGTATATTGTAGCAGATAATATTGGGGGGAAAGAACTCTGTAGTTAAACAGTTTTCTTAAAGAAGTGTCATTTTGTTCAGGTAGAATTTTTTATTGTTAGATTTATTTCATTATAAGCCAATTAATGCACAATTTTACACATTATACATTGTAATCTTTTAAAATATCATAAATAAATTCTACTATCATATAATGTAGGCTCATAAGGTTTAACCCTTTTCTAATGAGCAATGAAAGTAATAGATGTACATCTCTGAAAATCTTCTGCACATTTGGTATGGAGTTTGACCAGCAGGTGTCACTGTGGGCTAACACAAGATAATTGATAAACATCAATTCAATCAGCTCTTGTATGGAGAAGCATTAACTTCATCATCCTTGGTGTCCAGTCTTTATATTTGTATATGTAAACTGATGTAATGTAAAGTCACAATTCCTTTTACGGTCCATGCCATATTTCCTTCAGGGCTCAAATGTGCTTGCCTGATGTCTTTCTCATCATGATGACTCATCATGACTCAGACCAGGAGGCAAATTCTTTTTTAAGAGAAAGAGCAGACGCTGCTAAAATGTTCTACATGTACTAATATGTTAGTGGTTTTATCAAACCACACGGTTTTACACAAAGCTAACCCTAACGTTCTGTCTGGAGTTCTGGAGACCTTGAGTCCTTTTACACTTCGACTGACTAACACTAGATACTCTATAACTGGCCCTTATTTGATTAGAATTACTATCTATCTATCTATCTATCTATCTATCTATCTATCTATCTATCTATCTATCTATCTATCTATCATGTGATTTTTTTTAACTGCTGCTGAGGAACAATATAGTTGCACTGTTCACTCATGTCCACTAAGCGGCAGCAGAATACCATGGAAAAAGGACACTCTTTAAACTCTTTTGACTGTAGTAACATTTAATGCTCTGTGCTTTAGAGAGATTTTCCCTGACTGTATAAAGTTGCCTGATGTGTGCTAACATAAGATAGAATTAAAAGATAAGATATTTTAAAACAGGACACTACACTAATGTCTGATGGCTTTCAGTGGTGGTTTCCAACCTGATGGTCAAAGGGGTCACAAGATGATAAGCAGGATAGGAGATCAGACAAAACAAACACATTGCTGTGGAATAAACCTGTTAACTTTTTCACACTCTCTTTTAAAGCTGGGGTAAGCAGTTTAATTTTGGCTCCAGTGGGCAAAAACCCCATAGTAAATTATAAGCATCTTGTAATTCAAGTGGACTGAGAGAAAACTAGACTTCCTCACCTCCCTGTAGTTCTGTTTTCAGGCTGTAGAAAATTCAGGCTGTGACAGGAGACTCTGGCCAGTCACAGATCATTTCAGAGACAGAGTGTTCCTATTGGCTGTGCTACAAATGCAGATGCACGTGCACATCCCTTTGGTAAAAGCCTGATTCAGTGGTGGAGAATCCTGCAGAGAAAGTTGCTATTGCATTGACAACAACTGCTTTCACTGCAGAGCAACCCAAAAAAACGAAGAGAAGACAAACTTATCAAAAAGAGTCTGACAATAAACAAAAAGAACCATGTCAATATTGGCAATTGTTTCAGAGATGGTGAGAAAATGTGCTTCTGGTTTAGCCTATTGCTAACCAGAACTAAAGGCTCGTGGCTTTAAGTTCAAGTTTATGTAGCTTATGCTAGCAAAAGCTTTGAATCACAGCATGTCCTCCGCCTCACTCCCTGCCACTACGGACCACCTCACCTTGAGGAGAGTGGGCAGCAGCTCCAGTCAGCGACCACAGCATCCCGAATCCAACTAGCGTGAACCCCCGCACCAGGGGACTGAACAACCCTGGATCAGCTAAATTTCTGTGGTAGCTGTTTCATAGGTTATATTCGGAGCGACTGGCCACTAGGCCGCTGTGACACCCAGCACTAGGGGACGTGTGTTGGCTAAATTCAAGCAGCTAAAGCCACCAACCAAATGTCTATTTACTGAGCTACTACCTGCTCTCCTTCTGGGTAAACAGTCCACATTGGCAGGGAGCGAGGTGGAGAGACTGTGGGGTGGTGAGTTGGCTAAGTATTGTCTCATTAGTCATCTGATAAACAGAGAGACAGACGGGCTCAGCAAATGCACTGCATGCATCTGTATGACTAAATAAATTAATGTATGTGAAAGAGTGGTTTAATATATGAAATGTGTGCATATGTGTATTATTATTATTATTATTAATTAGTAGATTATTTTTCTGTTGTTTTTTAGAGAGTTACAAGCCAAAAAGTTTGGGAAACCCCTGACGTACAAGAAACAAAAGAGTGACCCACAAACTGTTTTCATGCTGTTCATACTTTGGTCACCAGGTGTCACTCTTTGCCCATTGCACATTTCAAACTGTGGCGCTTTATAGTACATTGAATATGATCACCGTCTCATATTATGTCACATTTAATACATGACATACAGTAAAACACAGATGAAACAGCTTATCTGATTGTTTGTAGCATATGTGCAGTTGTGGTAAGCTACCTTTCCCACAGGTACCACAACAGGGCACAATAATGAATCCTATCATAAATCTGGCCTTGTTGACACAACGGGGCGTCTCTGTTCTTAGCTAAACACAAAGGTATTTTGTTTTCCTTGCTGTCAGGGTTGAGGAATAACATGCCAACCATCAGGTAATTGTCACACCTGAGCAGAGGCTTTGTGCTAAAGCTCAAACTGTGATTTAGTAATTACGCGTAGAAAACTGAATGTCTGGCGTGCAACACATCCTGACACAAAGAAACCAATCCCAGAGTTAAAAACAAATCGTAAAGCACAGCTGAGGAATGCGTCATCCATCTTTAATGTATAGTGTTGGAGACATTGTCTTGTGAATGTGACGTCAGTGCACAAAATATGTTTTCTGGCTCCGTCTGGAGTCAGCGGCATCAGGTTGTGGGGTGTCACATGATGACAGAAAACCAAGCGTCTACTTCCACCCATTCATTTGGGTTAAGGTTTTCCAGATGTTTCAAGTGCGTCCTTACGTTAAGCCTCATCCTGTGCTCGGCTCGGGCTGGTAAGTCGGAAAGGTCACAAGGTCAGAGATGCTCTCCTTGTTTTGCAGGGAGGATTTAGACAGGACACACACACAGGGAGACAGTGTAGTACATGTGTATGTGAGTTGATGACCTTTTGCTTGTGTGTGAGCCTGTGTGATTGAGAGCGAACCCACACGGAGCAGGTTTGGGGTTTCAGCCACTTTAATCAGACCTCATCAACTGAGCTCCGGGACTTGACAGTGACTCCAGCCTTAGTGCTATTTATTCCACCCTGGTGGGAGTTTAAACAACACAGCAAGACACAGAGAAAACAATTCAGTGTGTGTGTCTGGTCCAGTGACTCCAACCAGGTAATGAGGCAGAAAAAAGCCACTAAAAGCACAAAGGAGGGATCATGTAGTCTGCTGTGTGAGCGGGAGCGTTCCCATGTTTCTGTCCTATCAGGTAAAAACGCAGCTTTTTGTTCCGACCTAACATGCCCTTAAACCGTTTGTGGATTCAAATAAAGCATTAACATTTTTGTATAGCACACATGACATGTTTTCTTGTGGTCTGTGGGTGTGTTTGTGTGACTCCAGAGTAGTAGTAAAGACTCGGGGCCGGCTGCAGTACTGGAGGATTGGGTTACATGAGCTGTCTGTCAGCACAGACAAAATGAGCCCCTTCGGGACAGAAGAGACAAAGTGTTGTTCACACCGCTCTGATGTCGAATAGTATTTAGAAGTAATCCTTCACATTTGTTTCGGGGAGGCTGGACTCCCAAATGGGTGGTGTTTGACACCAGATACCTTCAGAAATCACAGGAATGTATTGTGGAGAAAGCTTGTTGGTGTGTTATTGACAACTTTACTGACAGCATGCTAATTCATCCATTTTCTTTACCCACTTATCACATTCAGGGTCGCAGGAGGCTTACCTGGGCGAGACTTACACCTTGGACAAATCCCAGTTTATCACAGGGCTGACACATGTAAACAGACAACCTTTCACACGCTCATTCACAGCCACAGGCAATTTGGAGCCACCAATTCATCTCACCTCCACCTTTCTGTGTGGAGTTTGCATGTGTGTGGACTGTGCTTATGGCTGAGTCACAAGGCCTTCCAGTCTGAGGATGATAGAAATTCAGCTTCACATGTTTGCCAATGGATGATAATGAAATAATCAACCATAAGTGATGAGAAAATTAAACCATTAGTTCAGACATTTTAGGGTTAAATCCATTAAACGATACCTCACAAATAAAATGACTATTTAAATCATCATTATCAATTATATATAAATTAGTCGTGTTACCCATCACCACCTACTCTTTACAGATTCATCAGCCTCATCCGCCTCAGCAGTCAGCAGCCAACACCACCACCACCAGTGTCTGGACTCCATGGGGGGATTTATCCTGCTGTATGCTCAGTTCTTCCCAACACACACATTTTACTAAAAAACCTTGGTATTGGAGTCTGGCTTAAAAAAAAAGCATAGGTATATTTTACTCTCAGTTTGGTTTTAAATAGTAAGATTTTAGCAAAAATGCATGTATTTAGGAAGAACTTAGCAAACGACTGGATAAATGAGACTTGGATTTCACTGCTCGAGCTGTGTGAAAACGTTTAGTTGTAGTTGAACATGATCTCCAATCAATCAATAAATCAATATGTTTGCTGTTTTCCATTGAGATGTGGGAGAAAAACGTAAAGTTTTCCTTTACAAAGTCAACGTAAGACGACATAACTATTGATTTATAAATAGTCATTTTGTGGGTGGAGTGTTTCTTTAAGGCCTAAAAAAAGCCCAGAGAAATGCTGAAAAGTCTGACAAACATGGAACACTAGAGTACAATCTGGGAAATACCCCTAAAAGTTTGGAATGACAATGAAAAACTGGTAATAACTCTGAAAAGCCAGAAATGAGCTATGGATTCAGAAATTAACCTAAACCTAAAAAAGTTGGGAGCCACAGTAAAAAGTCATGTATAATGGAAAAAGTCAGATGTAACCTTGAAACCACCTCTGTGAGTCTGGAATAATTCTGGAAATTCAGGAATAATCTTGACAAGCCATAACAAGATAAAAACACAGTGTCCTCACATTTTCAAGGTGAACCCTGAATTATTTATTTATTTTTTCCCTACATTATCTCTGATTACTTGAGGTTACTGCTGTATTTTAAAACAAATAGCATAACACTGAATTTCTCCTTCTTCTATGTCTCTTTTCATTTCAGCATTTGCCCTTCTTTTACTGTGTGTAGTGTACAGACATGTGAGTACATGTGTTTGTGAGCGATTGTGCGGAAGTGTATCTGTTTGCACACACCTCATTTGACTAAAGGCTCCTGTCACCGAGGCATTACCTAGCCATTCAACGTATCAGTGAGTTATGGCTTAACTAATATTGACACAGCTCTTTCTGGTGAAATAGCAGGCAGCTCGAGCAGATGCACGAACAGGTCACAGCCTATTATGGTTGTGAAATACAGAAGAAGCGTTCGAGGCTGGTTTGATGACCTGCCAAGCCCAAGCTGGTCATTTGTCTTAATGAAAGCTTGAAACATCCTTTGATGGTGCATATGATACTGTACGACTTTTTCACACTTACAGTAAAGGGAAATTACACCTAAAAACTGAACTGAATGTTTCAAAATCAATGCTAAACTGATCAAAATTTCAGCTAAATTATGTTGTTAACATGAGAGAATAGAGTTGTCTCTGTATGTAAGCTGAAAGCAGACAAACAAAAAACCTTTGGCCTCTATTTTCATGTGGTCTTTTGCCTGTAACTACAATGAACACATTTTTTTAAAAGGTTTAGAGATGCACAAAAGCAAGAGTGATTATATCTTTGAACCTTTTGAAAACTCCAAAATTAAATTATCTTTTTTTTTGATAATCAGTCATTTCATTCATCATCATTTTCCCAGTAACTATACAAAAAAGATGGACAACATGACAGCTTCCCAAAAGTGAAGCATCTAATTCGCCCCCTGGTGGCTGGATGCAGTACATGTAGTAATGCCCGCCACTTCCATGTTAGCAGAGGGTACACAGGTCAAACCAAAAAAAAAAAAGAAAGCAAGTATGCATCAGATATTTTTTTTCCCAAAGATGGTTTCTGTCATTTGAGGTAGTTCTTATCACACTAGTCTGAGTGGGCGGAAGTTCGCTGCATAGATCAGCCTCTCATTGGGCGGAACGAGCCACCCGCTGAAGTCCCGCCCTACCACCTCCGGTTGTGTACCAGTTTTCAACTGTTTTCAACACGTCCTTTACTAACTTTTGCGGTGTTTGATCTTGCGGGGATGTAGCCATTTTTCTGCCATGGTTCGCGTCCTGTAGGCGATATTTTTGTGGGCGTGGTTACACCAAACCTGTTTCCCCCCAGCAATATTTTTTCAAGCGCACCACTGCTGTGGCACCGCCCAGAACGATTGTGATTGGTTGAAAGAAATACAAGCAGCCGGGGCGTTTTTTCCTCCAATCTTAAAGTGAGAGTCGGCCCAGCCAGACCTTTCTTTTCTTGAGAAAGGTCTGGTGAGCGAGACTATTATCACACTGATGTGTGTTTAAGGTTTGATTTTTTATGAAGAATGTGGTTAGAACTAGGTATGTGATGCTATAAAAAGGCCGTTAATGTGATGATTGACAGCTGTGTGTGCCAACTGAGTGCTTTTAAACAATGGCACTGCTTGCGATTAATTGGACCACAGGAACTTAATACCCCAGAGATCGCCACCGCGCAGATATTTTGGCTTCATTTTTGCACAGTGGGAGGAAGTGGAGATGCGTTGTCCATCTTTATGTACAATCAGTCTTCCAAGAAATGGCTTTCACTGGCATTGCTGCCGATTTGGAGACTTAATCTTAGGCTCTTAGAAATTGTGATTGGCATTTTTCACCACTTTTTCATCACTTGTTGCAGCCCTGTAATACATAAAAAAAGAAAAAGGTAGAATAAATGACATCTGCTACTTCAGCTTTTAGAGTTTATTTTCACTTGATGTACTGAAGTCTGAGTCCTGAGTCCAGGATCACTGACAAAGTCACCTCTACCTGTACATCATCTAATATGGTCTGAAAGTCACTAAAACCAACACACCCTCTTTTCCAAGAATTCGCCCCAAGTTGGTTTATAACACAAACAAGACAGCAGTCACTCGAGGGAAAGACCAAGCGAGTACAAGAACTTCAAGAACACGACCCAGAGGGCTGTGTCTCCAGAGAGAGCTAGTCTCGGTCTAGAGAGGGCTGTGGTGGTTGTGGACTTCATACCGCACAAGGACTGGAAACCTCCCTCCTGTCTGCTGTTACAGTGGTTCCCACAGCAATAAATGATGTGAATGAGAAAGGCAGATTAGCAGACACTGGCTGACTGAGTCCTTTACTTTCTCTCTTCTGAAGGATAGATGACCCAGTTGGATTTGTTACCATGCATTATAAATGTGTTTATGCGGTTTCTATTTGTTTTATTTTTATTTTATTGTGCATCTAGTCTTAATGCGAGAGCTTAAAAGTCCTATGAGGCCACCACTGTGATTTAGGGCTGCACGACTAAACCTGACTCACAGCTTGGCAGTCAGAAGGTTCCCACTCAGGAAGGAGGTCAAATCATCTTCGCTGTGTAAATTATGAGCCCACCAAATCCACAAAAACATAGTTTTGCGTGACCTTGGGTTTGTAGTACTGCTGCTGGCTGTCAAATTACATTGACATCCAGAGCACTTTGTTCTCATTTGGAAAGGGTGGTTGACTGGTAACAGCACAGGGAGGCATAGAAAAATACACTCCCTCAGACATGTGCTGAAGCAATCAGGGAGCCGAGGGAGGATGGTAAGCTTTCAAATAGGAGCTTAGGCAGAGAGAGAGAGAGAGAGAGAGAGAGAGAGAGTGCAGGCCCCTTGTCTTCTCCCCATTTCATACTGAATCGCACTTGTTCACTTCAGGCCAAAAACCGCATGCATCTCAAAAAACCCCAGCCTATTGAAGGAAGTGAAGCTGATTCCTGGGAGAATGACACAGACAGAGAAAGAGAAAGAAAAACAAAAGCGCTGATCCATGCCTATCAGATATGACACAGTATTTTCAGCTAGTTATATTCTGGGTACTTTCTACTGATCTGGACCTGTGCATGTACACTGTTACAAAACCAAACCAAAAATATAACAGCTATCTTTGTTTCTTTTGTGTTTATAAGGAAGAGATTTAAAACATGTCCAGACCAGACATGATGTCACTGACATCAGCAGGGCCATCTAAAGTAGCTAAAAAAACATTGGTGCACCTGTAATTGAATTAGCTCTTCAAGGTAGAGGGAGTGGAGATTCAATTACATGATTAGGTCTCAGCAGAAGCCTGGTTAGAGACGGTAATGGGCCCACAGTGGCTGGATTGTTGGAGTTCAGCTACTGAGAGGTTTCCTGAATGTTTTCAGTCTTTCTTGTTGAATAGGTCTATTTCTGTCCGTGTTCTTGTACGAAGCACTTTTGCGATAAACCTATTTTGTAAGGGCGAAAAAAAAAAAAAACAGAAGTCCCTTGGAAATACATTTGAAGCGACTGGAGCTGACCTAAATTTGAGAAATGTTGTCTCTACTGGGAGCTAGTGTAATGAAAACATGTTGTTACTCTTGGCAGGTGGGTGATCCACCACCAAAGCCAAAATCAGCTGACCCATTTTAGCTCCCGACAAAGTGCTGACCTTTTCAGTGGAAAGAAAACAAACCCTGCACATTACACTTGATATGAAAATCTAAATACCCCTGAGTTCATAGCATTGATATATTTGAATCTAAAAACCAGCCATCCATGACTTGATAGCACAGAGGTCTGATAAGTTTTTTAGAATATTGAACACTTGAATTTTCTGTCCAAAATCTCTCACAGTAAGTTATATTTGATTTTCAATTGACGTCCAACAAGCTGTCAGAGTAAGCATGGAGCCCACACTGTAACTAACTGCACTCCCTGAAGAAATATTATCATATTTTGGAAAAATGAAAGAGTGATTCCAGAGAGAAGCAGACAGAGGGGTCTACAGTCTGTGTTTGAAGGA
>NC_065508.1:8026108-8050287 GCF_006386435.1 Epinephelus moara | reverse complement strand
AGCTAACCCTACACTTTTCAGGGTTTGATTTTGGTTTTGGAACAGGGAAGAAATGTATATCTTTTTCCAACCTCTCCAGGTAACGAGTATCATTAATACACAACGTGTCCCAGGCACAACATTTAGCTCCACATCCACAAAACCAGCCTGAAAATGAAGGAAATCTGAAATGGTTGCATTAGAGTCAATGGAGCACAGCTGTGTTGTCGGACCCTGGTCTGAGCCGGCTTGATGCTACGTTATGATTGGCCAGTCTGCATCCGAGGGGGGACTTAGCAAAGGGACAATTAAGGTTCGCAATTAGGTATTCACTTGCACATAAGATTCAAATCTCTACACCCCTTTTCCCATCTATAACTCTGCACTCCACCACATTTTCATTGACATATTTGTGTTTGTTTGTTGCTCCACCATGGAAGCAAATATCACCATAAAAGTTGTATGAATGTCTCATTTTGGCTCAGTGCATTTTTTGGTCTGAGATATAAATCAGTCAAACCCTTAATCCATGCCATAAAAAGTTAGTTTCATAGAGGGATAAACTCGATGATGGACCCTGACAAGGGTATGCAGCTTAAAAGAGAAGCAACACGCGATAGTCTGGAAGTCATCATGTAAAGAAGGTTAAACTCTCCCTCTTTTAATCCCCCTAAAGCCACTGAAGTCCCTGAAGCCCCCAAGAGGCTGTAAACAGGTTCTAAAAGCATTCTTCATGGATGTCTCAGAAATGTTCAGCTCGCCTCATCCAAAACAACACACAAACACACATCCAGCATCAGTGAAGAGACAGCTGGTAATAGTGAAAAGATAAGGGGATACAGCCAGTCTGTTTTTCATTGTGTTTGATGACTTTAATTGTACTAAATATACAATAATTGCTGCGTAAAAACACATTTTTCTGCATGATGAAAGTGAAGTTCTAGACAGTGAGTTTTCTCAAATGGATTTTATCCAAACACATTTTGGAGAGAGAAACAATCATTTGAGTTTTTTCGGTTCTTTGTCAAGTATGCTTTTTAAGATTTCTGTATATAATTATGCATTTCTACTGATGACATCATGCCACCATGTTCCTCTGAAAATGATAAATCACATAAAGGATCTCTTCACCAACTGTGCCTGGAAGAAATATTTTTTTCCCAGTGATCCCACTGCAATGTGTGTATAATATTTTTCACATTGATAGTCAAGCCCTTGGAGGGGTTAACCATGCATGGTCGGCCTGGTTTAGTTCAGCTGATGCTTTTGGTGCAAAGAGAGGAGAGCAGATACTCAAGCTTTCAAGAAATGAAATGAAACAAAAGCCAGACACGGGGTAATTTCCTGAGAGTGTGTGAGTGGGTGGCTGTTGAAGTTTGTGTGAGTAGGTGGGGCTGTGTGTGTGTGTGTGTAGTGTTTGGTAGTCCCTTTTATGTTTGTTTCTCACAAGTGCTGTTTGGCATTCCTGTACAGGGCTAGACCAAAGTATTTAGAGAGGATGAAGGGAGAAACAGAGGAGGGCAGCAGGAGGGATAAGGGATATACAAAGGAAAAAATAGAGTTGTTTATGTAGTTATATTTACGTAAACTTTTTTTTCACAAATTCTCTTCACATGGTTTTTTTAGGATCGTTTTCAGAGGAAGCCCAAACTTCTTAACTGTGACATTACACACTGTCTAAACAAGAACCCCCAGAGAGTTTTAATTGGTCTGCTTGTCAGTGTGTTTTGTGTTCTTGTTAGTGTGTATAGGTGTGTGTAGGGGGAAGGAAGCGTTGAAGCAGCTGCTGACCAGTAGCTATAATTTATCCCAGGTTCCAGTCCTCCTCATGCAAGAACACTGTGATCCCAAAATTTGGACATTGGCCTGCTGAACGTACCAGTGACTGCGCACCTTAAAATCTGAGTTATTTACAAGCCTTGTGGGATCACTCGTGCTTCAGTCTGGTTTCTACCACAGGCCCAAAAAAGGTTAAGCCAGAGTTCAGTTTCAGACTCTGTGACACAGACATGGACACACACACTGTAACTACCACCAACCAAAAAAGGGATCTTCTCTGGAATTTGCTTCCAAAAATAAATACACATTGCTTTTGATTTGAATTTGTTGTGTTAAAATGTGTTAGAAAGTAAACTACTACTGTAAATAACTATCATACTGTAGTTCAGTGACTGACCCAAAACCCAAAACCCAATCTTTTATAAGTTTATAAGACAGTTTTTCTTTACTGGTATCAACTTCAGGAACCCACCAGAAAACAGGTTAATAAACAGTAGAAAGCGGCATGGAAGCCAGTGGAAAATGTTGCAGTTGTTACTTCTGTTTTATATCTGTTCAGTCTCTTTCAGACTCAGTGCAAATTAATTTGGAACAATGTTTGAGAGCTGCTTGGATGAAGATGGACTGAATTTGTGGCGGTGCGTCATTGCATCGTGCTGCAACAGAGGTGGGATGTTTCCATCACCGCTGATCGGAGCTGGAGTCGATAAATACGTGTGACTACTGCAGAGTCATTTGTCCTTGGAATAAATGCAATTGTAACCAAGCCTATTAAATATAAAATCCAGATGTTTGTGGGTGTTAGTGGGTTTTTTGTCCAAACAACTGTGTCCCCAATTTGGAAAAGGCTGATTTTTGGGTCAGTGGTTCAGGTTAGGGTAAGTCTCCAGAAAAGTAATGTAACCTATGTAACTTCCCAAAACTGACATCAGTAAACGTGTGTGTGTGTGTGTGTGTGTGTGTGTGAGCAGTAGCAGACCTGTTCCTGTGAAATTCTTGCTCCTCCCTGCTGGTCTTATTGGTCAGTATCTCAAATTCAGGACTACACATGTCCAACAAGAAGCCATGATGCAGATGCATTGTATTATGTGTATATGTAAAGTGCAGGCATGTGTGTTGTGGGTGACCATGTGTCTGCAGGTGGCTGAGCTGTACCAGTATTGTGTTAACATCAGACTCTCCTGGTGGGAGTTGAGAGGAAGTGTTCAGTTTTCTGAGTGGGCAACTGAACAATAAAGATCAAAAGCAACAGCAACAAACTCAGTGCTCATGAAATTGGTATGAAAGAGGAAGCTTAGCTTGTATGACTTGAGAAGAGGCGTGATTTGCGATAGGTCTCATGTAACATGTTAAGTGAACGATATACCAGATTTCCAAGACGCTGGGTCAAATCCAGCCTAAGAACTACTTTGTGTCACAGCTCTATAGCCCATATTTGGCTGTCCGCATTAAGCCCTCTAAATTTTAAAGCAGCATTTGAACAATATTTTTTTTAAAAATGCAAAAATCTCTTCTCCGTCCCTCTCCTAATAGTTGGCAAACAACAAAAATTTGCTAAGCACTGGAACAGAAAGACAGAAAGATGGATTAACTTCACTGTGACTGCGCAGGCTACACACATCCTTTCAGTCCCCTCCTGCTTTCTGTGGTCACATAATGTGTTTTAATACATCCAAATTCACAGTATAGTTGTCCTCTTGTGACCTGTTATTTGTTTATTTTTTTTATTAGTCTAGACATTACATGTGATAGCATAAAATAAGGCATTTGGATACATTAGCCATCTGGACAGTTTAGAAAAGGAGAAGAGAAGCAACTAGTTAAGCTCCAATAGCATACTATAAAAGTGTTATGTTTAATGATCCACTCTTCTTGGCCACCACAGATTGTGGCTTCAGGCAGCCCCTGCTTCTCCTGCTGTATTCATGCTTGCCTTGTATGGCTGAAATGAACTCAGATGGACTCACCTATCAGGGACTTCCCCTCTGGTTTATGATGTGTGTAATCTGTAAGCTCTGCTTCACAACACCTGTTCCTCGTGTGAGGCCTCAGAGGCAGAGATAGTGATGTTTGGTGGTTTGCGATCGCCCTTTGAAGTGAAGAGAAGTGAAACACTGATGTGGTTTTAAAACAGACCACTGCGGGGTATGCGCTGTTTCAGAGTAAAAACAAACCACTCTCCTTTTCTTTATTTTGAGGTAAACACTGCACAACACTGTGTGCTTGTTGATAATTCAGCAGTTTTACAGGCAGATGAGAATCCCCAGTTTACAGTACAAAGCTACAGAGTGAGCTCTGTAACATTCCCATAACTAACAAAGAAGTTTCCAATTACTTACCACAATTAACAGACAGAGGGATCACACAGCATTGCCCTTGTTAAATCCCCTAAAGCCCATTTACTACCAAGGATTACGAGCACACAGCTACTGTTAAATACCTCATGCAATGACACCACTACATTATGAAGTTGTGAAAGAAGTGCTTAAGTGAAAATAGCAAAACAAATGCAAGGAAAGTCCTGCACCCTTATTGCTTCAGCTCACCATAATGAAATGAATAATATATTTTCTTTCTTACCACTCATAGTATTTAGCCACATGGTTTGGTTATTGGTCCAGGTTTTGAGATAATGTCTCAGCGATTTCTGCCTCCACTCCAATTCATTCATTCATTCATCTTCTAACAGCTTCATCCTCTTGAGGGTCGCAGGGGAGCTGGAGCCTACCCCAGCTGACATCGGGCGAGAGGCAGGGTACACCCTGGACAGGTCGCCAGACTATCGCAGGGCTGACACATAGAGACAGACAACCATTCACGCTCACATTCACACCTACGGACAATTTAGAGTTATCAATTAACCTAATCCCCAATCTGCATGTCTTTGGACTGTGGGAGGAAGCCGGAGTGCCCGGAGAGAACCCACGCTGACACGGGGAGAACATGCAAACTCCGCACAGAAGGGCTCCCACGCCCGGGATCGAACCAGCAACCCTCTTGCTGTGAGGCGAGAGTGCTAACCACCACCCCACCGTGCCGCCCCTACACTCCAATTCAATGCAAGTAAATCGATCTGCACTTGTGGTGATCACTGCACTGAAAAATGTTATGGACACCTTGCACTGGAACTATTTTCTACCAAAGAAACAGTCTATATAAATAAACTTGACTTGACTTTAAGAAAACTGCTCTCAGTAGATAACCTGTTGTATTTGGGTGGAGGCGAAAATCTCAGACTGACATCCTGAAAACTGGACAAATGAATTAACTCCCTGCATTTGTGGATACCACAGGAGGTAAGGTAACATTCCCAGTGCCACTGCGCTCAACAAGGCAGCCCACACCATGTAACAGGCAACATGCTGTCTGCCCCTCCCACTCCCACACCAAAATATGATACTCCAGTGAGACTTGCTGGGGGGCATGCTACGCTCAGCCAGCTCGTTGCAATATGGTTACCATTACTACACCAGAAACAGAAGATCCTCCGATAACTTACAGGTCCGGCGCCTAGAGCCACTTTGGTCTTGCTGTGAATTATTTAGACGATGGGGCGACAGTGGTGGATAAAGAAAGAACAGTATGTGACATCTGCTACATGACAGTAGGTTACATTAGTGAGAATACTTTAAACATGTCAGCTCATTTAATGTTACGCTAACAGGTAACCTCAGTGTGTCAACTGACCTATGGCTAAGCCCCGCCCTCAAACGCGATGAGCCAATCACAGTGCGTATAGCCATTCCCATACACTCTGACATGGACGTCCATTGAAATGCATTACAGAAAGTCAGTTTCGTTCGGTTTTATGAGCTTTTTCTGAGATTTGAAGTTTAAAAATGGTCAAACGATGTGCATGGGATACATGCAACTCCAACACAAGGTATCCTGAGAGGCTGGGCGACCAGGTGTGTTCTTTATCCTTTCCTAAACCACATCTCAACCAAGAAAAGTGTCTCCTTTGGATAAAGTTGTGTAGTAACGTTAGACCACAACATGAACTCAACGTGAATAAGATTAACAATGATGTCTACATCTGTTCTAAGGTAAGTCAACATCGTGTTGTAAGTCAACATCGTGTTTGAGGCAACATATTGTCACTTTGCTGGAAAGAAATATAAAGTTATCTCCAGCATCTCTAGCTAACGTTAGCTAAAGTTAGCCTAACGTTAGCTCCTAGCTGCGTTGTTCATCATGTCACCTTGTTTGCTGGGAGTTCATTAGCCTATTTTGTTCTAGTTTTGTACTTTGGTGATCGTACATCATTGTTAGCTGTTGTCCAAAGGGCTCTAGTTAAGCTAACGTTTACTTCTGGAGCTTAGCTTCATTAACTTATCTGTAATTGCAGAGATATAGACCGTTATCCTTTTCTCATATTCTGAGCCAAAAACCTTAAAATTTGATCGTTATGGGGCGTCGGTGGCTTAGTGGTAGAGCAGGCGCCCCATGTACAAGGCTGTTGCCGCAGCGGCCCGGGTTCGAATCCAGCCTATGGCCCTTTGCTGCATGTCATCCCCTCTCTCTCTCCCCCCCTTCATGCTTACCTGTCCTGTCCATTAAAGGTAAAATGGCCCAAAAAATATCTTTAAAAAAAATTTGATCGTTATGTCCCCAAAAATCATCAATTGCCTCCTGCCAAATGCCGTGTACTGTGACACCTGCCATAGCGCCGGGCACTGAATGTTGATATTTTGTCCGAGTGAGTGGAGGGGGGCGTGGCTTAGCCATAGGTCAATTGGTGGAACTCGACCCAAACAAGGAACAAGGAACTTACGTTTTCCCCACAGCATTCAGACAGCCATTCCAAACAGATACGAACAGAGCAAAAGAAATAACTGCAGGGTTTGGTAACATTACATTTATGACTGTAGATATTAGGCTGACCAAACGTCCTCTTTTGTCTGGACATGTCCACTTTTCACGTCCTGTCCGGGGCGTCCGTGGGGTGTTTATAAATTGATGATAATGTCCGGTTTTCCTTGTGTGTGTGTGTGTGTGTGTGTGTGTTTGAGTGCGGCNCGTCGGGACCCGTCGGGCTTGGATCAGGTAGCCACACTCTAGTGTGTGTATGTGTCCCCTATTGGGGCCTATCTGAATTTCTGTCTTTGAGAGATATTATTTTGTAATATAACTGAATTTTCTATCCATACATATAAACTTTAAATATATAAAAATTACAAGGCATCTTTGAGTAAACTGCGAGTATCATTTAAGTAGGCTATCTCATGGCCAGGCCGAGTGTCCTCTTTTTGGAAATCAAAATATGGTCACCCTAGTAGATATGAGACCCTATTTTGTAGAGAAAAACACAGGTTTTACGAACATGCTTAATGTAACTGAGCCCCATTACATTTTTCCCATTTCAACTAGACATTAAGTCCTGCTTTGTGCCAAAAAAAAGGCCCAAATGATGATGTAAGTTATAAAACAAGGACATTTTTCTGACATTTCAGAAATAGAACAGTTTCTTTTGCTCGTATTTATGTACAACTAAAATACTACAAGTACAAAGTAGTAGTACAAATACTAGTTTTTGTTGTATATGCTGTCACGAAGACACCACAGAAGATGGGTCACTGCATCATTGTTTAAAGTTTTAAAAAAGGTCATATTTTATGATGTACTTTGGAAATTTCTCTGGCATATCTACTTTTTGCTGTACTGAAAACATACTGAACCGTAACACCACTGTATCAAATCTAATCAACCGTACCGTGAATTTTGTGAACCATTACATAGTATCATTCCTAGTAAGTACATATTGGTCGGGTTTAAACCTGTGGCTTGTGAAGAAATTAACAAATTAATGTGCTTGGGTTTATCACTGTGCAAACTTTCTATTTAAATGCATGCAATAAACACAGTTGGGTCATTGATTTAAATTCATTCATGCTTTTGCTGTAGATTGTTTATAACATTATGATGATGTTATATGTGTATTATATTTATGTTACATAGGTATGTATACGATGTGTATCAACAGCAGGCTTACCAAATATAGACAGGCAGGCAAACACAGGCGTAAGCCCTCCAGCTGGCATGAATATTGGTGGCAGTCAACTCTGTGGTATTGTACACTGACTATAAACACAAATGAAGCTGTGAATGTGCTGAACTCAGTTGTCAACACGTGGGAAACATTTGTTTGTCTTTCCCAGGTCAGAATCATCCAGCACATGAGGACAAAGAATGCATTGTTACAAAGTTGATCTGGTGTAATATGTGTCTGTGGGGAGCTTTATTTTAATCAGTAATAATTAAATTAGATCTGAATCGAGATCAGATGATTCCAAAGCCAAACTCGGGGCCTGGAGCATAAACTCCCTTCATTTCAATTATCTTTATGCTAACCAGAACGGGTTCACTGCCTGGTATCAATTTATTGGATTCTTTTTTTAGTCTGTGAAGCAAATGAAGAGCAGTGCCTACAGTTTTTTTTGTTCATAAAGCGGGCACAGTTGCAATCAGTTATTTGACTGGCAGATAAAATCTAAAAATCGAGATGCAAATTGTCATAATTTGTCATCACAAAGTCATTTCATCACAACTCAGGTGAATTTTATTCCGGTGGGTGTTGGCCTCTGCCAGGGTTGTCCCTTGTCACTGATCCTGTTTGTGATATTTATGGACAGGATCTCAAGGCGCAGTCAGGGGAGAAAGGGGTTTGGGGACCTCAGAATTGCATCGCTGCTTTTGGCAGATGATGTGGTTCTGTTTGGGCAGTTTGCAGCCGAGTCTGAAGCAGTCGGGATGAGAGTCAGCACCTCCAAATCTAAGGCCATCTCTGCTGGGAAAATGGATTGCCCCCTCTGGGTTGGGAGAGAGTTACTGCCTCAAGGGAGGGAGTTCAAGTATCTCAAGATCTTGCTCATGAATGAGGGCAGAATGGAGCGTGAGATGGATCAGCGGTTTGGTGCAGCTTCTGCAGTGATGCGGTGAGGTGCGCCTATGGTCATGAGCTCTGGGTAGTGAAGTGTAAGAATGAGATCGCAGGTACAAGCAGCCAAAATAAGTTTCCTCCGTGGAGTGGCTGGGCTCAGCCTTGGATATAGGGTAAAGAGCTTGATTAACCGGAGGGAGCTCGGAGTAGAGCTGCTGCTCCTTCGCATGGAAAGGGGTAAAGGGATCAGTTGAGTTGGTTCGGGTGTCTGATCAGGATGCCTCCTGGGTGCCTCCTGTTGGAGGTGTTCCAGGTATGTACCACTAGGAGGCCCTGGGGTAGACCCAGAACATGCTGGAGGGATTACATAACTCATCTGGCTTGGGAACGCCTTGGGATCCCCCAGGAGGAGCTGGAAAGCTGCTGGGAAGAGAAACTGGGTCTGGGGTGCTTTGCTTTGCTGGATAAGCGGATGAAAATGGATGGGAGGATGAATTTGATTCAGACATATCCACCATAAGACTGGCTGCATAGACAGACCTTTACCCTGGCTCATATAACCAAGCTGTAGACAGCTAACTTTTGTATAGGTTCTTTAGTTGCACACCAATACATACTCTTGACTGTTTCATCAGCACCACCTTGCTATCTAATCTGGTAAATTAAGACCCAACGGACTCCCTCCAGGGACTCGGCTGAGATAAGTTGAGCAAAAGACAGGACAGAAAACAGGAAATGGAATATATGAAATGTGACTTTCCCCTCTTGTACATAAAGACTTTCTTCTGATTTGGAATCCATCCAAAAAACGTCAATGTTCTCGTGCAAACCTGGAGTCGTCATAACTATTAACTGTAATTGTGACTATAATTGTAGTGGTTGTGTTGCTTCTAGTACTGACATTTCCCACAGAGTCAATATATGACATAAGTCTAACCGACTTTTGTTCAACCACCCCCTGGATATTTAATTCAATTTAAACAGTGCCCACATACATTCCTCGTGCCACTCCTGCTGCTGTGGGCCTTTTCAATGATTGCTCTTATTACCTGGATTGTTTACAAGCGAGCACCACACTGCCTGGTTTAAAGCCTTCGTCACAGCATCAGATTGTCTCATTCTCAGTATAATGAGGGGGCTTGGTGTCAATTAGGGTTTTTGTTTGTGACTCCAGAAAGGAGCTCACTATAGCTCGTTTAGGTTTAAATGGATGGTTTGGTGGCAATGGTTTGATGATTCATCCTGGTGAGCTTAATTACATACCCTGTGTGAGAGAAGGAATTAGAAGGAGAGAGTGGCTGTAAGAGAGATAGAGAGGAGAGATGAAAAGCGTGAGAAAAGAGTGGAGATGGCACAGTTTCCCCACAGATAAAATTAAATAGAAGTCAGTCATAAAATGTGATCACATTTGCCACTCAAGAAGCATTTAAGGTGCTTTGGGTGCACAAATTGAACTTCTCACTGTAACACTCTGGAAGCGTTGGGTTGGGTTTAAGAACTATAAAACTATAAGAAGCAACAAGTCCTCCAAATTAAAGCACAATATACGTTAAATGTTTGTCCCTGCCCTCTAAAAGAACACAGTATTTCCTGATCTGACGCTCCTATCAGAAGGGGCGTTCCAAAACTGTTACTGTTGAAAAAATGCATTTCCATACGCTGACCAAGAACACTGAGCTACTCACAGAGCCATGCCAGCAGTGCCTATTCATACCAAGATGAACTGCATATGAGTTTCATATCTTAGCTTTAAGTGACAAAAAGACTACCTAATGGTCATTTGCCTCCTCCACACAGCTGGTCTTGGTTGTCTTTTCCAGTTTATCTTTGGGGCATATACCTCTGTCTAAGCAAGGAGTAAAATAATGGGCTCTCTGGAGGTTGGCATCGGCGACAGCATCCAGCCTGCGCTGAAATTCATTGCAACAGAATGATTTAGTTTCTGTTGGCATTAGATGGCAGTTTGAGCAAAGGTGAATGAAAAAGAGGTAGAGCCTGCCCACTTACTCCATGCCACAAACTTTAATAAGCAAACAACATTTCAACCCCAGAGGGATCTTCATCAGGTCTGCATGTTAGAAAGTGGAAACGCACACCTCTATTTATAACGTCATGTGCAACAGGTGTGGTTAATCATCCAAAACTGTCTGTTTTTTTTTAAAAAAACATCGACCAGAAAAAACAAACAAACAACAAACAAATTCAATCCAGGGTAACACATGACGTTATAAATAGAGGTGTGTGTTTCCACTTTCTAACATTCAGACCTGACGACGATCCCTCTGGGATAGAAATGTTGTTTGCTTATTAAAGTTTGTGGCATGGAGTAAGTATGCAGGCTCTACCTCTTTTTCATTCATGTTTTTGTGCCGGCCTTGCACCTACGTGATGTGCGTATAACTACCCTCTTGCACCCAGTTTGAGCAAAGGTACCACCAGTTGGTGTTTGCTCTCAGCAGCTCAGATTTTGGAGGATCCCCGTTGTCCATATCCTCTTGCACGGCTAATGCAGCCGCAGCCTTGGTCTGTCTCTGTCTCTGTCATGTTCTCTGGCTCGAATAAATATGGCTGGATATCCAAGTCAGCTAAAATGTGAAAATGTATCCTTGTCCATAACATCCTCTGCACTTATATTTTGGGACACGTAACTCTAAGAATTAAGCCATTTGCTGTTGTTAATTGGAGGGACAGTCTCAGAAAAAGGTCCAATAGTCCATCATGGCTCACCCAACATGTATGTAAACACCCTCAGACAAATTTAAAGTTGAAAGTCAGCACTTAAACATCAGTCACTGCTTCACTGTAAAAATTATGTTGTTGTATACAGTGCCAACACAGAAGAAAATTAGTCTGTGTCCATGTACTTATGGTATGCAATGTAACCCAAATACATTTCAGAATACAAGTTAGATTGAATCAACAACACGCTGCGTCTAATTATTACATTATGTCGTTTATTACACTATATGGTTTTAAAATTACCATTGCCTGTGAAGTTCTTACTTAGGTCGGCTTAATGAGACGCATAGCAAACTACATAACAGCACATTATAGATACATGTAAACATGCTGGGAACACATGTCTTCACATACCACCTACAGCGCTGTACCTATTCATGCTTCTTTATGACAAGCATATGCCTGGAAAATGTTATTCTCTAATTATAGGAAAAATCTGTTATCCATACCTAATGAGAAGATCTGGTCCCTGTTCCTCTGTCCAAACACTGAGAGAGATCAGTCTATGTCTGTGGTTGTTTTGCAGATTTATTTGTGACTGCTGTAGTCACCTGTACGCCCAGGTAATGTTTCAATCAGTGATCAAATGTTGAGTAAGAAAAGCTTAGCCACAGATGAAGGAACAGTTCAAACCAAAATTAAAAATACATATTTTTGCTTATACATGTAGTGCTATTTATCAGTCTAGATTGTTTTGGTGTGAGTTATGGAGTGTTGGACATATCGGCTGTAGAGATGTCTGCCTTCTCTCAAATACAATAGAACTATATGGCACTCGGCTTGTGGTGCTCAGAACACCAAAAAGTACATGTGGAAATCTCAACAGCAATGTGTCTTTACAGAAATCGTGACACAGTTACTCAAGATAATCCACAGACGTTGTTGTGAGTAGTTTCATGTAGGTGACTTTTTTCTTTCCACCATACCAACCAGTGCAGAGGGAAGCGTGCATCTCGTACTTGTGACAGCAAGAGATGGAAACAATAATGGTGCCCTGCTTGGCTGAGCTGTAACATTAGCTAGCTCAGAAGTGCTAAGGTGAGCTGGCGGTACATGCATGCTTCCCTCTGCACAGTAATACAGGTAGTGGAGAAAGAAAATTGTTCCCACATAAATAATTTTTCTAGTGCTTTGAGCACATCAGAGTGCCATTTAGTGCCAGTATATTCTTGAGAAGGCAGACTTCTCTATGACTGATATGTCCAACACTCGGCAACTCACACCAAATCAATCTAGACTGATAATAAATGGCACTACAGGTTAGAGGAAAAATATGTATTTTTATTTTGTTGAGAACTGTCCATTTAAACTTTGGGTGCATGCCTGTGCAAATTCAATCATACAAGAATCCATCACATTCGGGCATCAAATCATACAGTAATATTTCATGAAACACAATGAAATGAAAGTATTTCAACATTTAACTCAACGGTGTTTTGTCTAACTACACACACACTCTGTCTTACACTTTCATGTCAGCACACTGGCTCAACAGTGAGTGAATATATTATTCTTATTAGATTGTATTTCATATTTATAGACTGCACTTGGAGACCCATTCACATCTGTTTGTTATTCCAAAAACAGTATTGCTTCAGCAACACATTAAATATTCATTGCCAGCATCTGGTCAGTGTGCATGTGCGTCTCTGTGTGTGGCCAGGAAACGTAGCCATTCAATTACAAGTCTGATGATGGATAACTGTGTTAAGGATGGTTTTTAAGCAGTTATTGAAATGCGTAAATGTGTGTGCAGTTAATGATGCTTTTAACCTGACATTTACTGAGCATACAGAAACTTTTGAGACACAGTTTACCTATGTACATTCACAAATTATCTGGGGTTCATCTGTAGGAGTCACTCAGTAGGCTAGAAACACATTAACCACAGCAGATGCCTGTTTGCAACTTGACTGGAACATTTACGAACTAAAAGTCTGATTTAGAGATAACTGTGGAAGAAATGGACACATACTGCTCGGATAAAGATAAGTATTTCCTCTGGTATCAATTGTTCTTCTCTATCAATTATTTATAATCACATCAACTTGCAGATGGTTTGTCTGCATTCTTATGAGATAGCTTAGGGCCTGCGGTGGTCTTATGCTATGAAATCATCTGTTTTTCATTTCTGACTCAGCAATATTGCAACCACATAAATTAAGCTTCATGATTTCCCTACAACTATTTGCTTCCCCATGGGGTGCTCCAGGCAAAGCGCTGTAAGTGGCACCATTCTTTTCGGCCTGTGCCATTACAAACATCTAACCACTTTCAATGTAGGGGACATAAAGCTACCAAATGTCCTTTGAGCTGAAAAACAGCGTTAAGAAGCTTTGTTTTGTTGTTAATGCGGCAAAGATGTTACCAATCGGGAGTTACATCTGCTGCTAGATTAGCCCACAGCAGACTTTTGGACCCGACTCAAAGTTATGGTAGTGATTCTAAATTCTGCACCTAATGGGATTCTGACACTAAAATACTGACACATTATCAGCTTGTTGTGGTTAAAGTGTCAATTATTTACACATATCTTTCAGACCTTTAGCAACATAGAATTTATGTTGAGTCATGTGTCCAACTTTAGTGGCAGAGGTGCTGACTCCAATCACATGAATTGGCCTTGGATCAGACTCGAATCTCAAATTTAATGACTTTAGACTCAATTTGACAAAACCTTCCCCCAGACCCAGAGATTAGAAAGCATGTTTTTTGTGTGCCACAAATAAAATTATTTCCCTTCATTTCCAGAATCATCTAACATTAACACTACTCATTCTCAGCAAGTCGACACTTAATTCCTCAGATCCACTTTGATTGAACCAGTCCGACAGCAGGAGTGAACCAGCCACAAACATTACATTTCTGAGAGCCAGCCGAAAAAAATGATACCAAAGATAGTTTTTGTGTACAAACATCCATCCATCCATTTTTGTAACCGCTTATCCTCTTGAGGGTCGTGGGGGGCTGGAGCCTATCCCAGCTGACATTGGGCGAGAGGCAGGGTACACCCTGGACAGGACGCCAGACTATCACAGGGCTGACACATAGAGACAGACAATCATTCACATTCACATCTACGGACAATTTAGAGTCACCAATCACCCTTCATGTCTTTGGACTGTGGGAGGAAGCTGGAGTACCCGGTGAAAACCCATGCTGACGCGGGGAGAACATGCAAACTCCGCACAGAAGGGATCCCTCCTGGGACTGAACCAGGAACCCTCTTGCTCGTACTGTACAAGCATGTTCTGACAAATAAGTGCAAATTTTAAACAGCATTCATGATTTAGGACTTGAACCTCAAAGTTTAGGGCTTGGGACTTGACTCGGGACTTGTTGAATTTTACTATGGACTTGACTTAAATGCAACAACTTGAGACTCAAGCCCAAACACATTCGGTATGGTACCTTCGGAACCAATAGTAACCCTTCAGACATGGTACCTAGACCCCAGTGTTTATACCGCAAACAGTACTCTTTCATGAACAGGGTTGCACTCTGACGTTTTCAGAACAAAATAAAACAGTCTGCAGTGAGAGTCTCTCTCCATGGGATATTCAAAAATAGTGGGTTTGCGCATTTAGTCCTTCTCAGGAGAGCTCAGGGATTTAGTGTTGCCGCAACCCAAAAGCATGACTCTCTGTGATGCTTTTATTTCTTCAAGTGAGGATTGGGATATATGCAGTTCACATAATCCAGTCGACATTAATATATACTTTTAAACGCTTGAACGCTTGTCATACAAGAGAGACAATAAATCTAATGGAATTGTTGAAGTTGCTACATTGAAATTTGAGGTGTTGATGGATTCACGTCGGCAACTCATACACTGAGCAACATAATAGGTAAATGTTCCACCTTAAAAGTCGCTGGCAGTTGGCCCAGCAAATTTTTTCAGACTACAACTGCTGCAAGAAGCTGAGAAACATCCTTTCATTTTAAAGTTATAGTTTACTATATGTGAAACTCTCCATAGTATGAACAGTGGTTACACAATCTTCAAAAACAAGCCACAACTCAGCCCTGAGCAGTCTGACTGTCCATTATTGACCAATCAACAGACTGCAATGTTCACAGCTCCACCTCTTAATACCAGATCTGTGTGCTAGGTACCCTGACAGAAGGGTGACCAAAAATGGGGACGGTACAGAACGGTTCCATTGGTACCATCCACAACTTTTCACAGTGTAAACGGACAAAATGCATTACGAACTGAACTGTACCGTATTGCTTGGTGGAAACAGGGCTTTAGTTGTGACCTGCAAAACAATGACTTGGTCCCATCTGATTACTTGATATTGTATGACTACATTAATAATTATTAGACTCTCTTCATTCTCGATGACAGATCTGAGGAATCAACGATTGTGCAACCGTTTAGATGACATCACTCTCCCACACAGCAGAGACAGTCCAGACAGAGTCAGACAGCTCATGATTACAACACCGCTTGTCTTACCTGCTTCCCCTCAGGTTCTTCTTGGCTACGTAACACAGAGGCAAAATCAGAGAGTCGATAGATTTGTAGGGATTTAAAAGGGCCTCTCAGAAGCTGCCTGGGGTTTGTCGAATGATGACCATCCGGGGAAAAAGAACAGAGGATTGGGAGCTCTCTGTAGTTAGACTCAGATTTATTGGGAACATGCTTTGAAGAAGACGCATATCCAAAACGTCAGCCTGTTCATCTGCTCAATAAATCTCCAGTGCAGACCACAGCCCCCTTACCCTTTCTTGTTCTGTGGTTATTCATCCTTTGATGTACCCTGGCTAACAACTAAAGGAGCAGTCTGTAAATACTGTCTGGTGACACCTTCTGAAACATGATCACTGGCTTTGTTTATGTGTCATGTGTGTGCTTTTTAGCTATTCAATGTTCTTCCTCAACTTTTATTGTTGATTGATTATTTGTCAGTTAATTTGCCTGGATCCAAAGTCCTGAAAGGAGAGTTCTAGGTTTGTGTACAACGAATCGATCTGACTACACCACAGTGACTTTGGAGAGACATCATCTGACTCACGTGTTTGTTTTCATCCCGTAAAGTGATCACACAGTTTGCATCATTACATCATTTGTTATTTTCTTTGCGTTCTCTGCTGCGTCACAGCAGCTCATTGAGCAAAGTTTATACAAGACTTCAAAAGCAGTGTCACTCATGATGCACTGCCGATGACACCTGAGGTTTCACATCAGTGCCACTGGTGTTACACGGTAACTGGTATAGGTTAGAGTCTGACTCAAATTGACTCAGGCCTTCAGACAGAGCTCCACATGCCTGCAGTTGTCTGAAAAGCAGATTCCCAGGAATGAGATCGATGAGATCATCCCCTCTACAGTAGAAAAATCACACTCGGCTCAGTGACTCACTCTGTAATTGGCTGGGGAAATGAAAGATTCAAGAAGTGGGGCGGAGAGGATACTAGGATATCCACTGACAAATGGGAGAGGTCTTTTCTGCCAGTGAGGCATCCAAATTATAGCACAACATCTTCTTTGTTGAAGATGATACTCAGGTGTTACGGATTTTTGCTTAAGCCCCTGATCAGTGAGCTTTTTTTTACTGGCCTTGGTTTAAAGTGAATGTCCACATTAGCATACAAGCCCCAAAGGCCAGAATATTTCTGGTTTCGTTTATCTTTAGTCACGCAAGCAGTGTGGCTCTGTGGATGGCAAACTCTGTCTGTCAGTCTGTTAGTTTTTTAAAGAAATGTCTTGACGACTATTGAGAGGAATGCCATGAAATTTAGTACAGATATTCATGTCTTCCATAGGATGAACTGTAACAACTCTGACGATCCCGACATTTCATCTGGCACCGTCATGAAGTTGAAATTTTAATACTTTTCATACTTTTGTTGATGGTTCATGGTTTTTGTTTTTATCTGGGGGGAGCTAGAATAGAGCTGCTGCTCCTGCACATCAACAGGGCCAGTTGAGGTGGTTTGGGCAACTTATCCTGAGCACCTCCCATTAGAGGTTTTCGAGGCACACCCAACTGCTAGGAGGCTGTGGGGTAGACCCACAATATCCTAGAGGGATTATGTATCCCATCAGCCCTGGGAATGTCTCAGGATCCCCAGGAGGAGCTGGAAAGTGTGGCTTGGGAGAGCGACACCTGGAGTACCTTGCTCAGTCTGCCGCCCCCGCGACCTGACCCTGGATAAGTGGCTGAAAATGAATGGACAGACTTTGGTTTATGAATAAGCACCTGCAAAATTAATGACATTCCAAAAAGCCTGAGTGGCACAGTGTGATAAGTGCTACTTAGCAAATGTTAGCATGCTAATACCATGGGAAACAATTGGGCAATTGCTGCCCAACACTACTGGCCCTCCATCTGAAAATAATTGACAATAATTGGAGGCCTCTGTGTGGTGTTAATAAAGTTCAGGAGGCTGTTCATGGTAAATGTTTTGATCCTTACAATGCAGGCAAAAGGACAAGCAACATATACAATAGATACAACATATCACCTAACATGTATAGATACATTAATTATCCTTTATCTACCTGCTCATCCTGTTTAGGGTCATGGGAGGGGAGGTTATCCCATATCCCAGCTGACATTGTGCACACTGGACAGTTCATCGGACTATCACAGGGCTGAGACACAGAGAAAGACAACTATTTGCATTAACATTCACACCAATGGGCAATTTACAGTCATCAATCTTTGGACTGTGGGGGGAAGCCAGAGAACACGGAGAAAACCCATGCTGGCATGGGGAGAACATGCAAACTCCGTACAGAACAGTCCCATCTGGCTGGTACATTTGAAACCGGAACCGTCTTGCTGTGAGGCGACAACGCTAACCACCATTCCACCCTGTATAGATACATAACACATCAAGAGAGAATTGTTGTGGAACTCAAAATGTTAACTTGATTTTTTAGTCTATGCACATCAGGTAATTAGTAAGAATACCTATAAAATAAATATTGAAAAAAATGTGATTCCTTTACTCTCATATTGACATAGTTTCAACCAGCGTATATACTACAGCAGCATAACAGCCTTCTTGAAATTCAGTTACGGCTTTTGGTTTTGTTGTGCCATCCTGAAAAATTATGGGGGCATCGCTACTCTTAGTTTAATCCTGTTTCTTTTCTAAGAGTTTTGAAGGTAGAGCAACTAGCCCCTGACAGAAACCCAAAGCACATTTTTTACCCTATAACCTCTAAATTAAATGACATATCAAACATAAAAAACTTACAGCAATCACAGAGAGCAATGATAAAGGTATAAGAGCTATAGATATATGATTTATTCATGGGGGAATTAAAATACTAAGCAGTATGACTGTATTCTTCAGGGTTCAAAGCTGTCAGATTGACCTTTTAAACTGACAATTTAAATACACAGATTTTTTTTTGTTTAATTTTGTTTAGACGTAATAGTTTTCAATTAAATGTATGTGAAGAAGATGAAGATACTCTGTTGTCATATACACACAGGCCCAAAATACACAAACATATGCAAACAGGACCTATGTATGCATTAAATGGAGAGATGTCAGAGCGAGGGGGCTGCCTAGATGGGCCGCCTGAGGAGTTGGGGGTTCGGTGCTTTGCTCAAGAGCACTTTGGCAGTACGCAGGAGGCCGGCTGGCACCTCTCCAGCTGCCAAGTCCAGATGGGGACTTAACATGGTTCCCAACCCAGGTCCCTATGGACTGAGCTACTGCTGCCTCCATGTGAATACAGCTGATTTACATGTATAGTATTTTTCTTTTCTTTCAACCTTATAAAGGTACAGTGAAACAAGAATACAAATTTAAATAAATAAATTAAAAAACAGTGATCATTTAAAAATTGAATTGGAATAAAAAACTTCAATAATATAGAATTACAATAGGAAAAATAATTAACATTCTTCTTCAGAGAATTCAGCATACAGTTTTACAGTGTTACATATATTTTTACGAGTTTTAAGTTTGATATATTCTTCAAATTCAGTTTAGATTTATATAAAAGTAGTTAAGTGATTAACTTATAAGCAAAGGAAGTCGATGAATAAACCTTACCTGTATGTTCACTGATTTTGCAGCAAGAGCAGGAGGAACTGGAGGAAAATGAAATAAAAGACAAATCATATAGAAAAACATACACCACCCATCTGCTCACCTGATGGTGGAATATACACCTGAACATACCTTCTCTGATTTATACCTGCAGCATTGAGCAACATGCTGACTTCAGGGACTCAGAGCTGACATGTCACAGCAGCACCCTGCGGGCTGGTTCCACCAGCACAGCTCCGTCCCCTCCCACTCTGCACAGACCGGCTGAGGGAAGGCGGGCAGGACAACCCGTCATCCCACGTCACAGGCGGCTTCGTTATTTAAACTTGAATCAAGAGAGGAGGAAAGTTTTCTCAGACGGGACAGCGTTGCCTAGCAGCTGGGCAGAGGACTCCTGCTACTTGCCTTTATACAGTCACCCGCATATCGAGGAAGAGCGGATATCTCCCCTCTCTGTCGCCCTCTCGCAGTCCATACTGACAAACATGACCCAGACCGTGACACTAAAGGGACCCTCTCCGTGGGGCTTTCGGCTGGTGGGAGGACGGGACTTCAGCACACCGTTAACCATCTCCAGGGTAGGTGGAAACTTTGCTGTCTGTCGCTTCTGTGTGAATCAATTCATTGAGCCGTGCGCAAAGTGGAGCTTGGCAGGACCGTTACTATATCAGACACCGTCATGTCCATCCTGAGTACTGACTCACAGGCATGGCAGTAGTTTAGTGGATGCAGGGGCAGTCTGAGGAACACTTGTCCAATCAATTAATCTAAAGAGGTCGTCAAGGTCTATTACCTCTAAGAGCTGTAGCCTATTAAGTGCATGAAGAGGAGCTTTACACTTAGAGCTGACAGACGGTGCCGTCTAATCTCTGGCAGCTGAAGGTGCCAGTACAGCTTAGTGAGTCAGTGTCCATAGATCACTATCAGCGTCACAATAATACGCAGAATAGTTTTATTTTTAAATGTTTACTGATTTGAATAAAACTGTATCAATATATAATGTATGAAATATATTTTAATGTATAAATAATGCTAAAGTGACTTCAGGTGTAGTGATGGATGGATTATTAATCAGTGCCAAGGCCTCCCCCCCGGCCGTCACCTGCAAAATGTCACTCAAATTAACATCTGTAGAGCAGGAGGACACACAAAAAGACTACAAAGAGATGCAAAGTACTTGCAAAAAGATGCAAGATAACTACAAAAGTGGCAAAACAAATGGTATGACACACAAAATGACCAGAGAAGACACAAAAATGACCTTAAAGGAGACACAAATAATTACAAAAAAGGGCAGAATAACCAAAAAGAGACACAAAATGACCAGGAAACACAAACAATGATCTGTATAGGAGAGACAAATAATTACAAAAAAGGGCAAAACAACCAAAAAGAGACACAGAATGACCAGGAAATACATAAAAATGATATAGGAGAAACAAATAATGATATGAAAGGCAAAACAACCAAAAATGGACACAATAATCACACAATAATGACTGCAAAAGAGAGGGGCAAAACAATTAAAAAGAGAAACAAAATGACCAGAAAAGACACAAAAATGACACAAATAATTACAAAAAGGGACAAAACAACAAAAAAGAGAAACAAAATGATCAGAAAAGACACAAAATGACACAAATAATTACAAAAAGAGGCAAAATCACCATGAAGTCTGTGTGTTTGTGTGTGTTTCCAGTCCTGGTGCAGGAGAGGTGGTGGGGCCTTTGACATGTCTGTGCCCAGGGGCCCCTTGTCTCAGTCCGCCCATGGTTGTAGTCAGACAGGCTAGATCTTTTTAAACAGATGTATTATAATCATGATTACTGTTCATTGTTAATCTTACTGTTGATCATCGTGGATAAAAGTAGAGGTAGTATTCATGAACTTTCCTGACCCTCAGAATATGGGTCAAGAGTCAGTGTGCTGGCAGTGGATCTGGCAGTAGCCAATAGTTCATCCCGGCCAGGGTAAACACAGCCCGGTCCTGCTGCAGGGCTTGCAGGAGAAGGAAAGGGGGGAGCGAGGAGGGGGTTGCTGACATTTGTTTTTCATCAGAGCTCATTGGTGCTGCTGAGGGATTCCAGGTGTTGTGCTCAGCTGTATCACCAGCCCCAAACCGACCCTTTAACTACAGGGCCCTAGCACTTCAAACCAGAGGTGTAATTTTTAGATTTACGGTGGGCGATTAACGACTTTGAGAGAAGCAGACGAACCCCTGAAGGTCACCTGAAGTGCTCTCTGTTTTCAAACGCACCACTGGATCCCTAAAAAGAGTTGTGATGCAATGATGAGGTGAACTTTGACTTTACGTGTGTGCAAAGTCAAAAGTCTTGACAGTTGTATGTGCATGAAAGAGTGGCTTATTGCTTGGCACGTGCTTCACCACGTCACAGTGAAACATAACTTAATTTTGCAACTTCAGAGAAATTTCTGTGGACAGAGCACTCACTTCATGCTTCATCTTCATGCTTGAAATTGTCTTCATGTGCATGGAGTAGAGTTTCCAATTTGAGATCGTGGCCAAGACTCGAATTCATTTGGAAAAAGGAAAAATCCACACCACAGGCAGCTCTCTTGTGTTCTGTGCTGAATTCAAAGTCAAAATCTTGCCTGGTGCAGCTCCAGGGCATCTGAGGTTTTGGGATGCATACCTTACTAACTTCTTTAAGCATTCGCACAGTATTCAAGTTGCGGTTTTAACAACAGTGATTTGACAATTTCTGAATTCTGCCATCTCAGTCTCTGCATACTTGCATGACTGCCAATGTGAAAACCGTGGCATGCACGGGGAACATTGCATTGTGAACATTGCGTAACTCAGTGATGATGGCATCAGTAAAAAATAATTACAGGTTGCACTTTACAGACAGTTGCGTAGCAGAGGTGGCAATAAAACCCAACGTTGACACGGAATAGCTGCTTGCAGGAGTAGATAGGGGAGTTTCGGCTAATTCCTAAATCTTGGCTGGAAAATTAGAGAAGGAAGCAGCTGGTGAGATGCAAGCATATTTATCAAAATATGTAATGTCAGAGGCATAAATACACACTGTGTTTTGGCAGCCAGACCCAGCATTACACTATCTCCTGAAGACTTTGCTTTCTACCAGCCAGTACAGAGCAGTTCAGTGTCCAATTGACGTCACATGCTCTGAAACATCAGCTGACAGCACAGAATGTGTTTTATTGGCAGAACGCGATGATTGTTTAATCCTGGTGTCGAGCACGCTGGTTTTACACGAGTGAATAAATCAGAGTTAGATTCAGGGGAAAAGTGATTGAAAAATAGACATGGTGGGAAAGGAATCCTCTCGCCTCACCTCATGGGAGCTGGTTGCATCCTGAGTTTGGAGCACAGCGTGATTTATTGCTGCTGATATACTGGAGTATCTCCTAAACTTGCAATTCATCACATGCTTGCTGCATTCTTGCTGTACAGTGCATGCCCAAGACGGCAATTACGATGTGTTGAATGGTGACCCAGAAAGAAATACACAGAGGGAGAGACAGAGTGTGTCTGTGAGAGCCATTCAAAGAAAGGTAGTTTATGTTGTACTTTATCCAAAATGCCTCTTTGGGGGGCATTTTGGTATCATGCAAACCTCAAAATAATTTAGAGAAGATACAGTTTAGACCTCATATTTGGTTGAGAGTTTTGCTGTATTTTACGCAATCCTTCCCATTATATTTCTGCTTTGCATGACTGAAAGATCTCCTCCCCTCTTCCTCCACGTCCTTCTGCATATATAAAAGTGAACGCCATGAAACACCTGCACTTGGAGACAGTGAAAGTTGTAAATACCAGACAACAAGTTGTGATGGCAGCAGCTGCTTTTTCCCTTAAGGTGATAATGTCCCAGGATAAGCCTATTAGTCCACTGCCAGCCCATTAAGACTCCAGCCAGTTAATGACGTGTCTACTTGACTCTGGAAACATTTGCCCTGATAGTGAGTGTGTGTGTGTGTGTGTGTGTGTGTGTGTGTGTGTGTGTGTGTAGTGGTAGCTTGTTAAATAGCTTTGTGTGCATGAGAAAGAGAAAGAGCAAGTGGCAGAGAGACAGAAACGTAGTAAAATCACTGATTTAACTGCAGAAGCATTTAGAGAAGAGACGTTGAATATGGCAGCTGTGCTATAAGCCCTTTTGTAAATCTGTGTCAAACCAACGTTGAGGCAGAAGGTGACGCAGGACACTTGTCATTCCCGTCAACTGGCAAACAGTCATCTTGTGGACTGGAATTCACAACTAAGTGTTGGGTAAATAATGGCCCGAGCAGTGTGCAGAATCACTATCCAGCTTCCCGTCTGACACCTTTATACTGTGCATGCTGCTGTGTGGTCTGTTTTGTCTGTCCATGTGTGATGGGATATTGTCTGTGCAGCTTTCAGACAAGTACTGTCAGTGTGGGTAGAGGGTTTGTTTTGCACAGGCCACATTTTTGAACTTGCAATTTGTTAATTTTTTGTATGTTGATCATATTTTTTTTTTTTGATTGATCATTTAGTTTATTAAATATTAAGAAAAGTAAAAAATGTCCATCCCAAGTTCCCAAACCCAAAGGTTACATCTTTAAAGTGCTTGTTTTGTCCAACTTATGGTCCAAATGATAATCAATATCATTCACTTCAATGTCTTAGAAGTAGTCTGTGTTAAATGTGGGCTGGGAGGGTGGGTGGGTGGGGTTTTGTATTTTATTTTGTACCCCCTGATCCTTTCCTGCTTGTGTTCTGTAATGTACAGCACTTTGTGATACATTTTATGTATGAAAAGTGCTCTATAAA
>NC_065508.1:8005780-8025728 GCF_006386435.1 Epinephelus moara | reverse complement strand
GAGAAAGAGCAAGTGGCAGAGAGACAGAAACGTAGTAAAATCACTGATTTAACTGCAGAAGCATTTAGAGAAGAGACGTTGAATATGGCAGCTGTGCTATAAGCCCTTTTGTAAATCTGTGTCAAACCAACGTTGAGGCAGAAGGTGACGCAGGACACTTGTCATTCCCGTCAACTGGCAAACAGTCATCTTGTGGACTGGAATTCACAACTAAGTGTTGGGTAAATAATGGCCCGAGCAGTGTGCAGAATCACTATCCAGCTTCCCGTCTGACACCTTTATACTGTGCATGCTGCTGTGTGGTCTGTTTTGTCTGTCCATGTGTGATGGGATATTGTCTGTGCAGCTTTCAGACAAGTACTGTCAGTGTGGGTAGAGGGTTTGTTTTGCACAGGCCACATTTTTGAACTTGCAATTTGTTAATTTTTTGTATGTTGATCATATTTTTTTTTTTTGATTGATCATTTAGTTTATTAAATATTAAGAAAAGTAAAAAATGTCCATCCCAAGTTCCCAAACCCAAAGGTTACATCTTTAAAGTGCTTGTTTTGTCCAACTTATGGTCCAAATGATAATCAATATCATTCACTTCAATGTCTTAGAAGTAGTCTGTGTTAAATGTGGGCTGGGAGGGTGGGTGGGTGGGGTTTTGTATTTTATTTTGTACCCCCTGATCCTTTCCTGCTTGTGTTCTGTAATGTACAGCACTTTGTGATACATTTTATGTATGAAAAGTGCTCTATAAATAAAGTGATTGATTGATTGATCTGCTACTCAGTTTTAACACACCGATGTAATACCCATAAGGAACAATTAGGGGTTCAGTATCTTGCTCAAGGATACTTCGACATGTGGATTGGCGGAGCCAGGGATCGAAGTACTGATCTTCTGATTAGTGAACGACCCGCTCTTCTTGCTGAGCCACAGTCGACAATATTGTTCAACTTAATCGTTGTGTCTATAAAACGTAAGGAATGTAGATTATATTTTTCCCAAAGCCCAGTTAGATGTCTAACAGTCTTCGATCAAATACGTTCAGTTTATTATCACACAAGACAAAGCAAAGAAACAGATCACCACACTTTAGAAACTGAAACCAGGGAATGTTTGGCAGTTTTACTTGAAAAATGACTTTAATGATTAATCAGTCGCTGTAGCTTAAAAGTGATGTAGCTACAGTTAATTATCAACTTACATTATCTTACTGCTTTCTGTGTGTCTTCTTTTGTTTCCATCTGAATAGGATCTAAGTTGAACCTTAGACTGATACAATATCAGAGAGGCATAAAGTGGAATCTGTCTTAAAATGATACTGACACGCCCATATCTAGATATAAGGGATTAGTGGTTACTCCATTGTAATCATGCCATAAAGAGGCCTCAAAGAGATCCCTCCTGTACGTGATTCCAATGTCAGTGATGAAGGGATCTCTTCACAGCTAATAAGAACAATTACAGAAATCAAAAACTTTTCCAATGCAAGCTTGAGGTAAATAGATGGGATAGAGTAAGCCAGAGTCATGCAGAATCAGTATATTCCTTGACATCTATCACACCTGTAAGTTCCCACTTATTCAAATTTTCTCCTGGTTATGGAAGTTCTGGAATTTGTAGTTAAGAGAAAAACCTTAAGTCATATCAAGTCAAACAGTTTCATGTTTGCTAAGCTGATTTTACAAGGGCACTGGAATCACAAGAACAAGTATAACTTAGATTACATCAGCAGTTATACATCCAACGAACTCCACGTCCTTTGTACCCTTTAATCTCCCAGCGTACGTTTATCCGCCACATACCAGAAGCGGGACATGTGACCTGAAGCCACATGGGTTGTTTCTCTGACGCTGCTGGTTATAATAGTCAGCTTCAGGCCGCTCTTTTCTCCAGGCTAGAATTATAGATGCTGCGAGCTGCATCTCCACAACAGACTGAGCGAAAGATAACAGATGGTACTCTCGAAGAATTTCCTGTTGTCAGTGAAGCTGACAACCCACACTGGAAACAGTATGGGCTGAAGAACAATGCAAGTCCTTGGGTTATTGCTGAGCTTTTCCTGCTCATCTGGTTATCTGATGTATAAAACTGAGTCTCCATGATGGATGTTAATATGGATATGTGTGAGCAGTGCCCTGAGGATGACTTTTTAACCGAAAGGTTGGAAGAAACATCACTAAGGAGCATAGTTGTTATAGTTATAACAGATGAACTTGCTTCAACACAAGGAGACCATGTGGAAAACAAGTTTATGTTCTTTTTATATGTGCTGCATTTAATTAAGCTTCCTGCAGTTTGTCTGTAGACCTTCTCTTGCTGTATGAAATGAGTGTTAAGTCTTGTGCTTTTTAGTTTTAAGCTTTCATTTCATCTTAGTCGACATTCCCACAAACACGTGTTTGTTTCAATGTATTTGCTGCAAGGACTGCTGAGTATTTATATCATGGATGCTCTTATGATCATGCCCAACACACTGAAGCATGACATTGTGAGGAAGAAAGGAAGCTCCTCAGGGAAAGACGATCCCATGTGCAAGAAAAAGTGAGACTTATTACTAATCTGATTACAAATCAAATTTGATGAGTAATATCACACTCATTCTAGACGTACACAAATGCATCAAAGGCTGTAACTAATGTCAAGTGACTCTCCCATTTCCTTGTGCTCTCTTTAAACCCCACATCTTTAATCAGCAGCTGCATTGTTGCTTATTGGTCTTGGCAGGTTCAGTCTCTTTGTTTCAGTGTGATTATCACATACCAGTCAGAACCTTACACCCCCAGGCTATGTAAGGGCTTTCCAGAGCGTCACCAAGGTCATATCCATGGTTATGGTTATCGCAGGTCAAAACAAGCAAACAAAGGCTTTTGACACGTTGCCAGGAATTATTCTCTCCGCTGCTGAGACGTGTGACGCAGTGATCCCGCAGAGCAGAGAGCTTCTCTGTGGGATTCCTGAGAAAAACATGTGACGGTGACAGGTTCTTCTTCCATTAAGCTTATAAATAACCAACCAATAAGTCTTGATTTGGAGGTTTTACTGTCAAAAGACATCTAGATGTCCAGGTTACTCAGAACTAGGGATATAAATCATAACTTTCATCACGTACGATATTATATTGATTCTTTGGACAATGATACGATATTTGCTGATGTCACAAAGTCTGCCATGAAATGTTTTTGATTAGATTCAATTCAAATACCATTAAATATTCTCTTTGTTTTTGTCTTTGCTGCTTAGCATTTGCTGCCTGGTGCTAGGCCATTAGCACTGTTTGAATGTTTAGGAAAGAGGTGTGTTTGGAAGGAAACAGTGACATAGACGTGCCATAGGAATTTCAAAATACATAGATATGTATCAATGCTTTCTCTTTGCATCATATTGGATTTTGATCATTTAATTGATATATAGATCCAGATTGGCGTATCGTTGCACCCTTTCTCAGAAGTGTTGTTTTAGTTGTATTAAATTGGCAATAATTCAATTTACGATACGATACGATATGATATGATACAACATACTTTGTTGTCCCCATAGGGAAATTTGTCTTGGACTCAGGAGCTTCACAAGTATTGCTGCCTTACAATAATAGGCAGATGTAATTCAAGTCAGATGTAGTCATTAAAAAGTTCTCCCAAAAAAAGTATTGAATCTTAAAGCTAAAAAATGTTGACTTTCCAATTAAATTTAGTTTAAACCTAGATATCTAGATGTCTCATGACTTGCAAACTTGCTCTCTGACACGACAGACATGCAATATACCTATGGAGGATGCTGTATGTGTGTGTATGGATCTACATTGTTGGCAGCTGTGGCTCAGAAGGTAGAGTGGTTTGCCCACTAATCAGAAGGTTAGATCTCTGGCTCCTCCAGCCAGCATGTCAAAGTATCCTTGAGCAAGATACTGAACCCCAAAATCCATCGGTGTGAGCGTTAAATCTGAGAAGAAGGTGGCACCTTGTACAGTAGCCTTGGCCACCAGTGTGTGAATGGGTGAATGTGACTGGTAATGTAAGAAACGCTTTGGGTGGCCTTGCATTAAATTAATGCTGACTTATTCTACGACCACAAGAGTTTCTACTTATCTAATATTGAAGTTACTGTGCTACTGTAATTTAAAGTGCCCTTGCTGAAATGTCTATGCTGAACAGAAGCTGAGAATATTAGATAGCCATCCTGGATTGAATATGTGGGTAACATACAACTGTTACAGAAAAGAAACCTCACAAAGGTAGATTTTTGAGGAACGAACGGCTTATATCTCCAACAGAGACACTGATGACAGGACAGAACACTTTGCCCTGAGGCTGACGTCACACTCGATGCAGCTTAGTCACATACACTACATACACACGCTTACACAAACATTCATTCTCCTCTTTACGTCTTCCGTTTCACGCTCAAACACACAGAAAAACACGAGTGGCCACAGTGAAACCACAATCCAGCACACATTCATCAGGCCTCAGCGTGCCACATGATGACTCTGTGTGACATGAGGCTGTCATTTGCTAACCACTTGATCTGTTAGCAATTAACTAGGTCACTGTTTGTTGAGCAGCCCCTTATGGAAACACTGAGACTGCTTAGATTACCCAACAACCAGTTAGGATGCTGTCTGCACCGTCACCATCGAATCCATCGTGGTCACATCTTTCGTGACCTTATCAAAATTGAGTACATTAAGTGATTAATTTTTCTGTTCGCAGCAAGATTAATGTAGATAATTTGATTTTTTCCAGAGTAACAAAAACATCCCCCTTTTGTTGCCACAAATATCTGCTTCAGCTGAAAGCAGGTTTATTGGGTGAAAATTGGATTGAATTCATACCATATGATCTTAAGTTGCTATTTCTAGCAAAGTTGAATCATTTAGTAGAATTTATTGTCTTTCCTCTCCCCTCCCCTCCCAAACCACTTTTCATCATTCACAACAGCTTTGGTTCCATCCTCTGCCTCGGCCAAGATAACTCTTTATTATCTGCAGTCACACACACACGCTGTTTGTTTTAAGACGACAGTCACACCTCATTTTTGAGTTTTATTCTTTATTTAGGCCAACAACATGAAGCTGGTAGAAGCAGAGCATTCAGATTTTGTTACTACCAGTGGTTTCATGTGAGTAAGAAGACAAAAATAAAACCTTAATGATAAAAAAAAAAGGGAAAAAGTTGGTATGGTCTTCAAAGCCATTTGCCCAGGCCATAGAGTATAAAGCTAATTAGAAATTTACATTAATCTCTAAAGCTCTGAAGATTTACATCATAACATCACACTGCATCCGCTGTGTAAAAATAGCAGATCATGATTATGTTTGAACCACGTAACTCCGTACCGTCCTTACATTTCCTTGCAGATGGGAATGTTTGTCCCCTAGTAACAACCTCAGTCATGCCATTGTGGCACTCGGCATACCACTGTGTGTGTGTGTGTGTGTGTGTGTGCGCGCAAGTGTATGTGTGTTCTTGTATATTTGTGTGTGATTCATGCTATTCATGGCCTGACCCTGAGGTGATATAACTCACTCCTGTGTGTGTGTTTGGGGGGTGCATGAACTTTGGTCCACTATGACACAACCCAGGCACAAACCCAAGACACACACACACACACACACACACACACACAAACATTTCAAACGCATTCTCGCCAGGGTGGTTGTGCTGAATGGTGCGGGTAAACTATAACCTCCAGTTAGTGACTGTCAACAAATGCACTCACATAAAACTCACTTCCCAGCCCCCATGCCTTTGCCTCTTTGAAAGACTCAATCTTTAATTTCCCGTAGATTATGCCTGCTCAGCTGTGTAGTTTATGTCAGATTTCCACCAAAGCAGTACATGAATAAAGTGATTTTAGGTGATTTTACTTTCCTATGACTCACACACACACAAACATTTACACACATTTCTAACCATGCCCCCTGACCTCACAGTTTACCGGATCTGAGTCAGGGACTTTTGGGCGGTCAGAGGCTGTAAATTAGGAATTCCACATCTGAACCACACGACTCAGCTATTAGCACTTCATGGAGCGTGAACTTGTGTGCCTTTGCTCTTAAAAGGCTCTTCTTAGTTAGCGAGACTGCTTCTCTCACACAAGCAAATCCTCTCTGTCTTTTTTCTGGGTTCAGGCCATTGCTCTGCACAGTCTTATCTTAATTTGTCTCGGATTAGATTACTAATATCTGTTAGTTGTGACAGTAATTGTTATTTCAAGCGTTATTTCAACACAAGGTTTCACCGTTCCAAAAACAATACATCTTAATGTGCAGCTGTCAATGTAATATGCTTTGCAAGATTTTTTTGGGGTCAGGCAGTGGGCGCTCTAAGAGAGTTCTCGACTTTAAAAAGATTAATCACTGACACTTGACATGCAAAGGGTTCATTAACAGGGAAATCATCCTAAAGCTTCTGTTCCTTATGTATTTATGGATACAGGTAGTCGTTTTAGCCTTTTAGCCCTCAGGCATGTTAAAAGTGCTGGAATCTGAGCGCCTACCTGGTTCAGATTTGTTAGAAAAATCTGATAATTTGCTTTTTTTAATTTATTTGGTGATATATTTGGTGTCTATTTGCCAATAGATGAAACAATAAGTCGACAGTAATAGTCTGATGATTAAGAGAAAACTAATCTGCAGCTATAATGATTGAATTTTTTAGGGCATAAAAGTCAAACATTTGAGAATTTCAACCTCTCAAACGAGATGCATTTCTCAAACCCAGTCTCACTCCGAACTCATCATATACAGACGTTTGGTCAGTGGCCCCAGGCATCAGATACAGATACACCAAGGCACCCTTTAGCAGCGATATGAAATGCACCATGCATTTTTTTGACGCTCCAAGTAACTGCTTTAAGAGCAAGAAAGTCTGCACAGGGTGGATCGGAAGGGATGTGAATAGGTCAAACAAGCTTTGGACTTTCACCAGGGAGATCTATGTTCATGTCTGGTGTGAAACCAAAAGTCAGTCACCTTATTTTAATGTATATTATTACCTAGTGTGCTAGTATGTGTAGAATAACGTAACATCACACCTAACCATGTGCTTTTACTGCCTAATTCTAAGGACGTAAACCTAAAAATGAAGTAAAGGTATGTTTGTGACACAAATTTATTTTGCTCTGGAAAACATTTAAATTGTCTCGTAATATAAAGAAAACTAAATTTATAGTTTTTGGAAATAGAACAAAAAGAGATGGGGACATTGAGTTAAAGATTTGTAATGATAAAAGTGAAAGAGTTTTTGAGACTGAGTTCCTCGGGGTAGTGATAGATGATAAAGTAACATGGAGACAACATATTGATTATATAAAAAGTAAAATATCAAAATCAATAGCAATCCTGTATAAATCTAAGGATATACTAAATTATAAATGCTTCTATATTATTTATTGTTCACTTATACTTCCATATATGTCGTACTGTGTAGAACTGTGGGGATCAACTTTTAAAACAGCTATCAACTCAATAATTGTGTTACAAAAACGAGCTATTCGTCTTATCAATAAGGCTGGTTATTATGATGAAATCACATGTTTTGAAATTCAGTGATTTGGTTTATTTTAAAATAATGCAAATAATGTACAGAGTAAAAACAAAGTCACTGCCGGATACAGTACAAAGATTCTTTTCTGTGCGGGAGGGGAAATATGGTTTAAGAGATGTTTCTAAGTTTACTGTCCCAAAAGCTAAGAAGGGAATTAAAAGGAGATGTATTTCTGTTGTTGGGGTTAGATTTTGGAATGATGCTGACTTAAATTTACAAATGTGTAACTCGTTGTTGATTTTTAAACAAATGGTTGTTAAGGCTTTTTTTTGAGAGTTATAAATTGGAATAGTTTTTTTTTTTTCTTTTTTTCTTATAAATGTTGGGTAGCTTAATTTAGGATTTATGTAGGGTAGGCAAATATAAGCATTATGCTTCAGCCTATACCTTTTCAGTCATTACCATCATATATTAATTAGCATTTTTTGTGTTACCTAGAATGTTTATATTTATGATTATTATTGTTGTTGTTGTTGTGAAAATCTGTGTATGTTCTTATGTTGTATGTGATGGTGATGACTGAATAAAACCCATACATAAAACATACATTATAAATTTATTTCGAAAAAGAGACTGTTTGCAGATAATGACCAGAAACTGTACAATTCCTGTGAAAGCAGAAGTTTATTTTAAAAGACAAAAATGCATGTAACAAGTGTGAATTGACATGCCGTACCTCTGCATTTAAAACTGACGCAGGAGGGGTACAGAGAGTGTCAACTTTTGATGTGTAAGGACACTAAAATTTGAATTTCTTCGACTGTTTGACCTTTGTTTCAACAAAACAAGCAATCTGAAGACATTTTCTAGGCTCTGGTTTGTCGTTTTTCACCATTTTATAGATGAAACAATTTATTAAGAAAATAATCAGGCCATAAATCAATAATAAAAACAACTGGCGCAGCCCTACTAGATGGTTTTCTTTTCTTTCTTCTTTCTGACTTTCAGCCATTTGCCATCTGCCAACAGCTGTGGCTGCTGATAGATATGTAAACATACTCATGGCAGTGTGTTTAGAACAGTTAATGAATATTAAGTCCCTATTGTGATTGTGAGTAGCAAACCAAACTCTTACTTAGGCAATATAAAAAAATGTCACAGATTATTGCCTAAGATTCCCTCAAAAACATTGTGACTGTAGCAATTGCATCCAGCTGTTGAAAAGCTCCTCACATTTAATGGTTGGAAAAATACAGTCAAACTAAACTCATACATGTCATAGTTTGACAGCGCATGGAACGCACAGAGACGACCGGAGACACGATGACAATTGTTCGCATTTCATTACACTTTTGTTTTCATTGCGAATAAAGAATATTTTTCCTGTGCAGCTTGCTGCCATATGACAGCGACTGTTTTACTGTGCATGTCTTGGTGTGATGATGGAGCATTTGATTGGTAGTTTCTTCTTATTTATGTCGGCCAAAACCATACGACCAGTCAGAGGCGGCCTGGAAATAGCAGGGACATTTGTGTGTGCGTATGTGTGTGTGTAATAATGGAAAATTGTTATCATATGTTACTTAGTGCGTCTGTGAAGGTGAAACATACCCAGGGGGACACCCACCTCCCCCATTCCTTCTGCCCTCTTCATCGCCTCCACCTCCCTGTGGAGCTTAAATGTCCACAGATCGGTGTGTTTCTAGAATGAAGGATCACAGAGAGGAACCTGCTCACTGTCCAGCAGCTCAACGATAACCTTTAAAATTGAAGCGATGTGGACAGATGTTTTACAATATCAATACCATCCAAGTGACAAATCAAGAAAAGCTACAAGAGCATATTGAGCAGATGTCTGAAATAAATCATACCTTCCACAGAAACCATTGTTATGATTCAGATGCAAACTCTCAGTCCTGCATTTCAAAAGGCCAGGCACGTAAAAATGTTCCAGTTTTTCCGAGTATTTCACCACCTCCAAAACTCTGAGTGGCCTCTCACTTCCCCGTGTCGTTGTTACTGGCTTTTGAAAATGTAAACCCAGAGTGCTGCCCAAAGCAATATTACATAAATCAAAAGAAGACTGCTTGTTGTTGAATTTGGCCTCCGTGTTGACACTCCTGGGCTAATACTTTTTCTTTTCCTTCTTTCTTTTATCTGACAGTTTGACACCACTTATAATAGTCCTTTCCTTTTTCTTTTTTTGTGTGCTTGTATTGCTGTGTGTGTGTGTGTATGTGTGTGTGTGTGAATGCTTCCTCCAGGTAACACCAGGCAGCAAGGCAGCCCAAGGTGACCTGTGTCCAGGCGACACCATCTTGGCCATCAATGGCGACAGCACAGAGCTCATGACACACATGGAGGCTCAGAACAGGATCAAAACCTGCACTCAGCAGCTCACACTTAACATCAGCAGGTATGGAAACTTGTCTCTCCTTACCAGACTGCATTAGTCATCTGACCAAACCATAATGTGGTTGCCAGGCTGGCTGTCATTTTTAGTCACCTTATAGTTTGAATTATTAAGATACTACACAGTTATACTTAAGCTTAATAATGAAAATATCACATAATAGAATGTTTGAAAGCTCAAACGCAGTTCTTTGTACTTTACGTGTGTTAAACTTGCTTTGCAGTATGATTTTCCATCCACCCCAAAGATGACTGGTTACTTTGCCTCTCAAGACTTCACAAATTTCTTTTTTTGTTCATGTTTATCCGGTTATTTGTCCGCTGAATCAATTTGCACATTCTTCTGTGATGTTGACGAGTTAGTCGAACTTTTCACCCCACAGTAAAACAACTTCATTTGCTTCTCTATTGTCTCTAAAACAGATGCCTGTGCACATGCAAGTAAATGCACCAGTGCACGTGCAGCGCTGTCTGGTTCAGAATTTGACAGCTATATTTAAATATCTGATTTTGGGATGTAGGTTTTGCAGTTTGCTGTCCCTAGTTTTTATATGTTAAAAAAGTGGTTGCCATTAGGTGAAGAATTAGTTGCCAGTTGCCAATAGCAACCTGGAAACAGCTGCTGTCGAATGGAATGGCCCATAGTGTGTTTAGAGTTTGGCAGATCAGGAAAAGCTCATACAGCCAATTTTTGTATTTCGTCATATGGGAAGTTTTGGAATTGAGCAACAATCTTGTTTGTTGTGAGGTATGAGGATTGAAAGGACACAGACACACATAAAAAGAAATCCAAATCATATCCTTTGTGTATTTGAGGCAAAGCTACCTTGCATGATTTATTTAGTTTGCCACGTCACCAGAATGTAGTTTACTGTATGTTTCCTGTTATTGCTTGCAGATTTTATAATTTATGAGCCCTTTTTTCGTCAGAATATGTGACATACTGTATATTCGGCCCGTTTTCCACGGAGGATGACTGAGGGGAACTATGACGTTCAGAATAATTGGATATCAGGAAATGTTGCAAACATTAGTCACTTGCTAATCAGTCGTCACTGCTGTGACCCTCAGCGGGGCCACTCATGGTTTTTGCTTTTAGGCTCATTAAGTGAATCGAGTTGAAAAACTTGAGTTATTTTTTATGACCAAGGTCATTTACTGCCTCTCGTCCACGAACACATATTGTTTCTATTTCTGGTGGGTCTGCTCAGCTTGGCACAGTCGAGTCCTACGGACAGATGACAGGTTTACGACTGTTTAAATGATCGACTCTCTGCTCCTATAGCGCGCCGTCAAAGTCAATGAGGCTTGTTCATACAGTGAGTCAGACGCTGACCTTTTGAAATGGACTTCACAGGTCGATATTGTGCATTTTTCCAGCTCATGAGGTGGAAAATTAGCTTCAGCTCCTCAGCATCATTTTTAGAGTGAGCATGTGAAGATGGATGATTTGGCCTTAAACGCAGGACAGGAGCAGTGTGTTTCTGTCAGCATAGCAGAGCGGAAATCATCCATCTAAACAGTTAATGACAGAGAGAGCGAGAGCAGGGTGGGAGATGGGGGATAACTAAGGAAAAACTGAAATGTCAGTTGCTTCCCACATTTCTATTAGATGATTACTTGGGGTTGCCAGAGAGCTGGAAAGTGCAGAGCGAATCTGGCGACCTCTGAATCCCGTCCTCTCAGATGAAGAACACTGTGTGGTTTCAGCCTCAGTTACAAGTGACAGCTGCCAACTAGTGCTTCGGCTCTCTCCTTATAGGGCAGCAGACAACACAGTCTCTCTCCTGTAATGGTTTGGAGCATGACTTGCAGATGCAGTGGAAATAAGAATCACTCTCTGAGTAATCAGACCCGTCAGATAAGCAAAGATTCACACATGCACACCTCCATATTCAGACGGAGAAGCACTCTGGTTTTTTTTATCTTTCTCGCTGCACTGTTTGTGTTTTATAGTTTGCACTCTAGCATACAACAGCCCTCCCCTTCCCCACAGCCTGAAGCTGAAGCCATCCATATATCAAGCTGAGCGGCTGAGCGTGAAGTGGTTTGTCCACATAGGGATAGTAAATTTATTTAAGGATGCATAAAGTAGTATTCAGAGTAAAGGCCTGGGGAGCTCCTCTGCAGCTGCAGGAGCACAGAAAGGGCACTCCCGTACTCAAACACTTGCACCCTAATGTACCTAAATTCAACATCAATTTTCCTGTGAGAAGTCCAAGTATTTGAACACATTGTAAGAAGTAATTAAGTGTGATGAAACGCAGGAGCGATGTAAAGTGATGGATATCATGTGATTCCATTAGCTGATGTTTGGCTTCACATAAATTCTTAACCTGCATTTTATTGGAGCTCTATCACAGATATACTGACTGATATATTCAAATGTAAGATATATTTTTTAGTGAATGCACCCAAGTGGAAAAATGTACACGTTTTCTATGTAGTTTTAGGTGTACATACTTGGTGTTTTGGGGGATTTCTTGGATCTTGACCATAATTTCAACTGATGTAATGGCTTTAAAGAGGTTAAATCAGTTTAGTGATTGATATGGTGTCCCCATTTGAGTAAGGTATTTCATTCTTGGTTATTTAATTCCCCCAAAAACAATTTTTTGCCAGTCAAAATCAGGTAGAATTCAATGGCTTTAGGTGTACCATATATATATATATGAAGGTAAAATGCAGGTAGAAGAAATGTAAAGCAATCTAAAGCTGACATTGCCATGATGTTAGCATAGATATTTCACTCTCATTAAGCTCCTCTAACTAGTGTTTATACTTAAAATGTATTTCTCTAAATTATAACCACAAGTGAACCACTAGACATAGTTATGGTATTCATCAATCACCCTTTAATTTCCCATTGAAACAGACAAGATAGCAACACAGCAGAGGCAGAACAAGGCCAGCTGCTGGTATGTGACCTTTCTGCAGTATATTGCCTGAATAATTACGGTCTTAACCGGCCTGCTGCTGGACATGAGGAGGATGAGGGCATGTCTGAGAGATAGGCATGCACCTTTGGCTCCAGAGCACAGGGCTGAAATGAACTGCTGGTGAAGGGCAGTTAAGACAGAGTGTCAGGGGCTCCAGCTGGAAAAAGAGGAAAATTTAAACATGGATATGAAGCTTTAGGGTTGTTTGGTCAAATAGATTAAAAGAGCAGACAAATAGCCGTGTTTATAAAAAAAGGGGGTGGCTGGAAAAAGGTGGGAAATAATGAGAAAAAGGGAAATATAACAATGGTGGACAGAGAGAGGGAGGTTAAAGCCAAGTAGAGGAGCGGTGAATCAGAGGGAGCAAGTGAGAAATCCATCTGGGCTCTTCTCTTGCCTCGATTGCTGTTTTACAGCCAACGTTTTCTGCTGGGTGCATTGCTGGAAATTCAATTACAAAGACAGCGCAGTGAAGCTCAGAGTTGGATTTCTCTCCCTGAGATACAGGGCATGCATCACGATGAGTTTTTGAAATAATCTTTGAATAATTCTGCTGGACATTATGGAAGTGGGATGAAGGGTCAACTTTTTTTTCGCACCTTCTCTGAAGTCAAACATAAATTAAAGGTCCAGTGTGTAGGATTTAGTGGCATCTAACGGTGAGGTTGCAGAACTGAAACTTCTACTTTGTGCCAAGCGTGTAGGAGAACTAAGGTGGTCGATGCAAAAAACTTGAAAATGCAAATGGCCGAATTGAGAGCCAGTATTTGATTTGTCTGTTATGGGCTAGAAACAACATCCATGGACTCCATGGAAGAGGACCTGTTCCATATGTACATTTAAACAACCCTTTTGAGGCTGGCAGTATATTCGTCTCATACTCCAGTTTTCCCAAGCAGTTATTTTCAACATATCGCCAGGTGATTAAAGCATTACATTATGTGCTCTGAACACCTTGTGTGAGGCGTTTTCCCAGGAAAAATGCTGCACAGGAAGTTGTGTTGGTAAACAGCAACGGTCACTATGACTGAGCAGGCAAACAAAACAAAGCGCCACAAATAAACTCAAACTTCATCAACAGGATAAAAGAGGCCACAGTTTAGGCTGCTGCTAATTAACCACCAAAATAAAATGGAAATAATAAAATGCATAAATAAAAGACTGCAACTGTTCTCCCAGAAGTCCCCTGGTAGTCTGTTTTCCGGTTGTTATTAATTATTCAGACAATGGCGATGCCATGGTCATATGTTAAAGAGTAGAGAGCACTTGTGTTATTTACTGAAGGGGATTTCAAATATGGGATTTTGAGTTACTTGGAAACACTCAGTTGTGGGCTACAGGAATAACTGAGGATTATTTAATTGCAACCATTGATTCTGGAGTCACCAAAAAAAAAAAAGAGAGAAAAATTGGGAGTGACTCGAAAAGCTCACGCTGACTCAATAAAAAATAATATTTCAGAGGACACCAGTTCTCAGCCCTCATTAAAAGACGCCATAAAATACTCCAAACAGTCACAGAGAGTCAAAGAGGAAGAAACAGGAGACCCTGTAATTTTGTGTTGCTGCCGATGGACAAAATATATGAGTCTACACGTCTGCTGTGAACCAAAATTACAGTACACTGGATGCATCTGAGCTTGAGGTCTTGTGCAATACAAGAATGCTTCTTTGTAACGTCTCCACATTTATTACTTTCATAACCCCCGTTTTTCATTATTCCTATTATGGAGCATTTTGAAAAGCGCTCTGCATCGAGGGGGGTTTCAGGTAAGGTGCCTCGGGAAGCTCATGCAAGCAGAGTAGGTAATAAAAAGGCTTCATGAAGATTTGGAGGCAGCTGGAGTTGTTTTTTCCTCAAAAAATGCTGCCGTTAAAGGAAAATTCAACCAGATATTTTTAGATGTCCTTAATCTGTGTTTTCCAGAATCTATTTTTGTTGTGATTAACAGCGTTGTCGTATTTTTACTGCAGACGGTGATCGTTCCAAAAATATGTTTCAGTAGTAACCCCAGGAAATCTGTCTGAGCTTCCTACATTCACTTGCGTTTTATGTCATATGCTGAATCAAAACACATCTTGCAGCTGCATTAAAGTCTGGCGAACTGAGGCTGAGGGGGATACAGTTACTACTCGTAGAGATGGATATGATTTTTTCCGTGTAATTCTATAAGCTGTTGCTCTTTTATTTTAAGATTTATTATATTATAACATTTGTTGAAAGCAGTTGGTCATGCTATCGGCATGGCTGTAGGGATGGCATCAGGTAGCCTGTCTACCACTTTGTTCCAGAATTAAATATTTCAACGATTTTTGGATGGATTATCACCAGATTTTGTACAGATATACATGATTTCCAGATTCCTACTGACTTTGTAGATCTCCTAACGTTTACCTGTAGCACTCCCACCAGGTTGACATTTGTGGTAGTGAGTGAAATGTCTTGACGACTATTGGATAGATTGCGATAAAATTTGCAGCAGACATTTGTGTCTTCCTCTCAGGATTAATTGTAATAATTTCGGTCATCATCAAATCAGATTTTTAATTTGTTCAATACTGTGGTTTGTAATCATATAACAGACTGTATAAAAAATGGATGTAGCTACCATGACAACACCCATTGGTTTGTGGACTCCTATTTTGAGGTCTTGTTTAGCATTTTGGCTGTGGCCATCTTGGATATTTAGAGTGACCATACAGTATTAGGATGAGAGGATGGAGCTGTGGAAGAGTCACTGAAGCGGCCTGCCCTTAATTGTGCGTAACTTTAAGCCTTAATAAAATGTAGTTATAAGAGTAAGTTATATAAAAATTCACCGCCTGTGCAGTTGTCATGAAGGTGGAAATTATTTTTATCAGGCTGTAAACATGTTCATTTCTGTTGTAAAGTTTGGTGTTTTAACATGGGTGTCTATAGGTATTGAAAAAAGGAAGGAATGAAAGAGAAAATAAAGAAGGTAAGACGAGGACAAAAGTGCTCTAGGTCACCCCTTTACCACAGCTTTCCATTTTCCATCAGGCCTCCCCACTGATGCAGGCCTGTCATCGCTCCAGTGTGAGGTGTAACACCCTTTGCGAGTTTCTGTTAGTTCCTGGCATTGGTGATCAAATGGAGCTGTGTCGTCTCACTGAGGAGGAAAAATGGCCGCCACCCCCGCCACGCACACTGTCCAGAGTTCACTGTAATGTCAGAGGACCTGGAGAGACACACTGGGCCCATATTGGAGTGTGTCATGTCTGCCTTGCTTGGCTTTCATATCCTGAGATCTAAACAGTCTTTGAATACAGGATCCAGCTGTGGAGGAAACCTCTCTCCTTCAGTATCTCTCTGTTCTTCTTTTCACGCTCTTCCGTTGACCTCCTCATCGTCTCTGACCTCCATATACCAATCACCATCTCCCTGTCCAAACCTAATTCCCAATTCACTCATCCACTATTTCTTATTTTTATATCTCCTCATCATGTCTTTCTATTCCATCTCTTCCACCCTGCCTTCACCTCCCTGCAGTTCCCCTCCTTGTGCCAAAGCTTATTGGAGAAAGCCATGTGGTCATGGAGGCCTGAGTGACGGATGACGGTGGTTTGGATGTGTGTTTTCACCGCTGGTCAGGCAGTTCGGAAAGACTCCTGCTGGGGTGGCAAGTTAAATGTGCTGAGAAATGAGTCATGATGCCTGAGCTGTGTGTGTTTTTCTGACTCTGTGTCTTGCTCTGGCATTCGAGTGAAGTAAGGACACCCTGCTGTCTTTATTTCAATTTTACTTACTGTTGAAAGGAAAATGTAGGATTAGGTACATTTGTGCTGCAGATGGTTTAGAGTTTAACACTCAGTTTACCCCAAATAACACAAAAACATATGTATAAACATACATAAGGTGTTATCGGACCACACAATTCTGGGGACTCCCTGAGATGAACTGCCCACTGGGAGCCTCTGCTGAGAAGTTCATGGCTTCAAGGGATTTTTCTCTGTTTGCATTCACGCCGCCAATAGGAACACTGAAGGGATGTGCTTTGAGATGGCCGGTGGTTGGTATATCGCCAACAGTTTTGCTTAGAGGTGTCAAAACCAAGTTGTATTTCTACCCTCACATATATGCTTTGTAAAACCTGGACATCACTGTCAGTCCATTTTTTGTTAAGAGCTGTTGTTTTGTGTCGTTTACGCGGCTAACAGATGTTAAAAATATGGTTGTTGTCCGTGCTGCATTGGCTGTGTTCGACCAAGCAACGTACACTTGCATTGCTAATAGTTCCTCTTGTGCTGGGTGAGTATCTACTCTGAAATGGGAGCTAATAAAATCAGCGTTCTAAGAACTATGATCATTCCTATTTCTAACAGTGTGGACACAACAAAATGAGGCGCTCTATGAAAAAGTTCCTTTTTTGCTTCCACTCATATACAGTGGGAGTGAATTAAATTTCATTCATGCTGTTCAAAACAATGACAAATTTAGAAAACAGTAGCCAACACATCCACTGGTCTCAGCAGAATACGAAATACATAATCTTATTAATCTTTGGGCACAAAAACAAACCCATCTGGCCAACCACCATAGATAAATAATAATAACTAGATTCAGGACGCCAAAGTGGCGCCTATTCAGTCCAGTGGAACTGCTTGCCTGAACTGAATCTTAAAAATCTTGGAGTGAATGATGTCATTGGAAGATCTTTTATCTTGTATTTCTTTACTTGAGTTTGTTATCTGTGCCATCAGTAAACCAGAAAAATAAATGCAATAAAAGTGGTGGTCAAATAATAGGTCCAAAAGTTCACCTTCTGGCTTTTCAGAGCTTTCAACTGTATCTAACAGTCTTCTTCAGTGACTGAAACTGGAGTGTTTTGCACTAAGGTCATGTAGGTGTAAGGACTAGGTCAAGAGATAGCAGGTGGTTGTAAGAGATCACATAGATGGTCATTGTCGTTGCACTGGAATGGCCTCCTTGAACTGTCTCTGGCCGCCACTGACTGAGCAAATGCCGTGAAAAAGCTAGTAAGTGGACCTTTGAGTTGAATTAGAAATGTGGACTATGCTGTAGTGACGAGAATGCTCATGTCACTGTCAGTGGGAAATATAGATAAATATTTTTTGAAGAAATACAAGATCAGTTTGTACAGTTGGTTAGGATTTGAATCGAGGACATGCAGTAACGAGGGGTAAGGCATGGATAAGGCATTTAGGTGATGTGTAATGTATGTGGTATGAGTGCATATCTGAGCCCTGCGGAGAGAGAAATGCAAATTTGATCATGATCTGGAGGGCAAACTCAAAGCAAGAGCAGAGGGTTCAGGATGAATCAGAGAAAACAGGCAGAGAAAAGACAGAGAGTCAGACCATGGAGGATTTGTGGAGGATTTGCCCCCGCTGCCTTGCTTTGACTCGAGGACCTGTGACTCACAGCTGAAGAATTATGCACAAGGCTGCATGGGACCAAAGGAACACAGGACTCCAGCTGGGACAAAGACAAAAAGAAACCTCCAAAGAACCCAACTCACACACAAACCCCTCCGCGACCAGCACTGCTGCCTTCTCCTCCTTCATCCCTTCATCGCATCAATCCTCTCACGCTCTCCCAAGGTCTCTTTTTTGTGGTGGTTATAAACGCAACATCAATGGAGTTAGAGAGGCTGTGTGGTGGAATGGGAGGATGGGGGACCACAAACCTCCCTCCCTTTTTGCTCTCTTGCATTGATCTTGTCATCACTCAGATGTAGATCCCTCCTAGTGACCACCCTCAGGTCTGCAGATGAAAACCCCAGAACTCGTATTTAAAAGGTGATCATCTCCCTTGACTCTCAAAACGGAAAGCATTTATACTCTTCTAACATTACAAAATAACAGAGGGAGTGCTTCAGTGGTGTCTGATGTATCAGAGGGCTGAAAACCATTCTTTTTTTGATGGATTTGACAGAGTGAGGCAACGAGGCAAGACTCTTCAATGAACCCTAAAATGTTCCGTGATCAGCCGCATCTTAATTTGAGGGCACTTGGTTTTTTAGCCGTCTGTCTCTCGTGCTCCTCCTCGAACATGGCGATCCTGTGCAGCCAAAGTAAACTCATCCACCGCTCCAAAAACCAGATCTCCTCAATCAGGAAATTAAACCTGGCAGGGGGAGGTCAGGCAAGGGAAAATATGACCAAAGGAAAGAAAAGGAAAGTCGTTGTGATGACCTGAGACTTTCGTCTTTCTCTTGTGCTTCTGCATGTGTTGTTCTTTCTTTCCCCCTTTACTTTTGTCTCTTTTTGTCTTTTACCCATCCAGTCTTATGTGGCTGACCTGTTTCTTATGAATGAGGAATATCAAATAAATTGTGGCCATTGAAAACAAAAACAAGTAAATTAGAGGGACAGTACACCCCAAAATCAAAATACATATTTTTCCTAGTACCTGTAGTGTTATTTATCAGTCTAGATTGTTTTGTTGTGAGTTGCTGAATGTTGGAGATGTCGGCCTTCACTCGAATACATGGAACCATATGGCACTCGGTTTGTGGTTCTGAGAGACTTGAAAGCTCAACAGCAATGTCTCTTTCCCGAAATCATGACCTGGTTACTAAAGATAATCCACAGATTGTTGTGAGCAGTTTCATGTACATGTAGAGCTGTTTTCTTTCTACCGAACCACACTCGCCAGCTGTAACAATACGCAGAAGGAAGTGTGCATCTACTTTAGGCTTGTGCTTGTGACTGCGCAATACAGTATGTAAACATAATGGTATTCCCTTGGCTGAGCTGTTACGTTAGCTAGCTTAGTGATGCTAACAGAGGTGGGTAGAGTAGCCAAAAATTGTACTCAAGTAAGAGTACTGATACTTTAGAACAATATTACTCAAGTAAAAGTAAAAAGTAGTCATCCAAATAATTACTTGAGTAAGAGTAAAAGAGTATTTGGTGAAAAAACTACTCAAGTACTGAGTAACTGTTGAGTAACGTCAGATTTATTTGTAAAATAAGAACATGAACGTAATCAATCAATCAAAGATAATAATCTGCAAATTCATGTATTTTAAACGATACCCCTTTAACTAAAACAAAATAAATTAAATCTTTACAAACATAACATAAATCAAGGCACAAGAAACACAAATATATTCTTATATATACTGTACAT
>NC_065508.1:7984371-8005003 GCF_006386435.1 Epinephelus moara | reverse complement strand
TGGGTAGAGTAGCCAAATATTGTACTCAAGTAAGAGTATTGTTGCTTTAAAACAATATAACTCAAGTAAAAGTAAAAAGTATTTTGCATTAAAACTACTCTGAAAAGTACAATTTATCCAAAAAGTTACTCAAGTAAATGTAACTGAGTAAATGTAACTAGTTACTACCCACCTCTGGATGCTAAGTGAGCTAGCTGTAGATACACACTTCCTTCTGTGCAGTGATATGGTTGGCGGGGGTAGTTCGGTAGAAAGAAAATAGTTCCTACATGAAACTAGTCACAGCAAGGTCTCTGGATTACGTTGAGTAATTGCATCCTTATTTCTGGAAAGAGACATTGCTGTTGAGTGCCATCTTTGGAGAGAAGGCAGACATCTCTACGGCTGATATTTCCAACTCACAGTAAAATAATCCACGTTGATAAATGGCACTACAGCTAAGAGGAGAAATAAATGTGTTTTTCTGTCCCTTTAACATATTTGTTACCAAAATGAGAACACGTGGATCTTCAATATTTCAGAAATGTCTTCTCTGACTTTCCTTTTTTGTCACTTTTCTTCCCATTTGTCTGTTTTCAATTGTGTTGATGTATACACTTAAGAGCAGAAGGGGAGCTGGTGGGTGAAAATCAAAGCCGACATTTAAAGAATGAGGATGGAACTATTCACCCCCATACTATTTATCATTGTGAATCTGTATATGTAAGAAAGTGCAGCCAGACAGAGGAGGTAGAAGTAAATCGGGATAAAGCCATTCAGTCTGCAACTGATCTGGTTAATATATCATCAAATCTGAAAAGGTATTTCCAGGCTAGGAAGGAGCTTTTACCTTGGATCAGACAGATAAACAGACAGAGGAGAGCAGAAAAGTGAAACAGGGAGACATGAATGAAAGTACAGAAGATTATCCACAGGTTGATGAATGTGTAGCATCAGCAGGATCCTCTTCCTTCAGATTGACTAAACAGAAAATTCATTGTCCCTGACCAAACTGGTGTGCAACAGATTGTTTCTGTCTGCTGTGCTGCTTCTGATGTTACATTACATTTACGATACTCCAGAAGAGTTTGTCCGTTGCTCAATATTTAAAGTGTGAGATTACATCCAGTTGTAAGCATGAAGCCGAATAACAGAAACAACAGCCAAGTGGAATATATTTTAAATTTCAAGTACAAAACTGACAACCCTCTTCAGACTGACCTGCAGTATAATGAGTGCAGCAGCGAAATGCTGTAAATCCCATGCTGTTCTGCCTCTCACAGTTTCCACTCACTTCTCGGCATTCACATCTACATTATTATGGATGGATGCTAAATTCCATGTTTCTGTCTCGCACTTCCAAAATGTCAATTCAAATAGGCCACTCAAGACTGAACTTTCACTCGTTTCAATAGGCTGTTTGTGTGGTAACCATCGAAACCAAACAATCTGAAAACATGAAAACTTTCTGGCCGGGGAGAGGAGGGGGGTGTCATCCTACGCAGTCCACCAGACACTTGCCGCCTCATAAGAGCGTCCTTGATAGCAACACCTCCATGGTTCATATCTGAAGCATTGCCTCAGCTCAGCCAACGTCTGGTGCCAGCTGCAGCCCGATGACCTCACCTCTTTAGGCATCAACTCTCCCTCGCTGTGGGGGCGACAAATCCATGCACAGGCATGCACACACTTGAAGTTAATAGTTTTCATGTCTCTGTGGATGGAGGTGTGAAAGAATAGAGGGAGGATGGTTGAAGGGAAGCACCCACACAAAGACAAGCGGTGTCCTTTAGTCACTCTGCATGGTGTCCTGGTGTTACCCTTTGGTGAGCTGGATGCTTTCCCACTGAACAGCCAACGCCATGGCAACAAACACCTCCCAACCCGAAGAACCAAAGAAGCCCCTTCAGATTTTTTTTTTAGTATTATTTATGAGATATGCAAAGTGCTGCTACTTCAACACTTAACTTGAAAGTAAAAGAGGACTGGAAGTGAACCGTTGAGTAGCGCCATTGGAGAGTAATCGCAGTGTTTTATCAGCTTGAGAAATGAGTTGCACGCATTAATGTCACCAAAGCATTTAATTCTTGGAAATAAATTCTCATAACCCCTGCTTATCCACGCACAGAAGGCAGATTTAGCAGTGCTGTAAATAATGTATTTTATCATTGCTGCAAGTCAGTAAGTCGTGTACTTTTTTGGTCAGGAAATGCAACTGGAGCCAATTACCTGTAATCTGAACAGGAGAGGGGGAAGTCTTTAGATACCAGTAATTCAGTTATCACTACTTTTGAAAAACCCATGGCCCAAAATGCAATGGGTTTTTCCAAAAACATAATAGTTCATAGAGTGGAGTTATGATGTGATGATGACTTTATCTTTGTACCAGTGGGAGGAGGCTGGAATGTAGCTGTATCCTATTCCTAATGTGAATACCTGCAAAATAAATCCACATCTTCACACACACATCAATACATATACTCACAAAGCTACCAGTGCAGTGTATGATTAAGTTAACTGAAGCTATGTGAGTGTTTTGGCACCTAAAGGGGACAGCAGTTAGTGGTATATCATGTGACATTAAAGTTGTCATCTTTCCCAGCTTACAGTACTTCTAAGAGGATTTAGGTGAACAATGTCTTTGCTTTCACTTCTTTTTTCAGTTTCTATTTCAAACATTACCCTTGAGAAATAATGACACCATATATACTGGATCTTCTGTGGAAAACCTGTCAGCGAAGAAAAATTCATACCTCTCAGCAGAAATGACTGCATGCTTGAACGCTCTGGGTGTTCTATGGCACAACTTACCTGACTTTTTCTTTCTCTCTCTCTCATGGGTATTATCTTTCAGGTCGGGATCAGGAGACAGAGTGTGGTCGCCAACAGTTAGTGAAGATGGCAAGACAAGCCCTTACATGGAGCCTGACTCACAGGTAACCACTGTTTACTCTGGACTTACCGTAGCACAAGAAACAAGGGTTTCTTCAGATTTAGGCTCACACCCACATGAGATGCTGTCAAAAACGATCTGCTTGAATTTCTCATGCTGCCAACACAGAATTTCAGTTCTCGGATTCAGTCAGGTCTTGGCTGGAAAAGTAGTCTTAAATGACTCACCAGACCACAAATGAGAGAAAGAACTAATCGATGTAGTTAGACAGTGAGGTCTTTGGTTGGCTCTTTGACCTCCATTTTATATTCTTGTCTGTCTCTGGCCCAGTGGTGGAACAAGCAGGTCTCGTATGTATGTTGAAAACAGACTGTGAAAATAATGGACGTAGCTACCATGACATCACCCATTGGTTTGTGGACTCCTGTTTTAAAGCCTTGAGTTTGGCATTATGGCAGTTGCCATCTTGGTGTTTTGGAGCCAGAAGTGACCATATTTGGACGAGAGGCTGGCAGTGTGGAGGAGCGAGGGGTGGATCTGACTGAGAAGCAGAGGATAGTATCAGCAGATGGCCTGCCACTCAAAGTGGGCGGCCCTTAATTACGCATAATGTTAAGCCTTAATAACATTTAAACGGCTGAGTTATATTAAAATTCACCCCCTGTACAGTTGTCATGAAGAAGGAAATTAGCTAACGAGAACAAAACTGTTTTTTGTACTAGGCTGTAAACATGCTTATTTCTGCTGTAGAGTTGGGCATTTTAACATTGAGGTCTGTGGGGACTAGTTTTTGGCACTCCCGTGTTGGCTTCATTTTCCAGTCGCTCATCACTGTCACTTTTACCCATCCCTCCAATCACAGTGGAGAAATAGTGGGGATAAATAGCCTGTAACAAAGACAAACAAAAAGTGGCGGTAATACCACATGTAGTGCTGTTTAGCCACCCTAATCATCACAGGGGAAATTACTAACGACTGCTAGTTTTAACAATTCTAACTTTGTTTCTAAGAAACACGGACATGTCTAAATACTACAATACCCATGAGTCTCAGTCAGCATTACCATGGAGAAGAAGTGAGACAGAGGCGCATATCAGATTCATCCCAAAGGTAAAAATTTGTAAATAAAATGCAGCACCATTATTAAATTCATCCAAAATTTGCCCTGAATCCAAAAGTGCATCGATTGAAGCTGCAGATGCCTGTCAGTATCCGCAACACTGTAAACGTTAGCTCTCACCTGCAGCCCCACTAGTAGCTGTAGTTGCCCCCCCTTTAAAGTTTTCTCAAAAAAAAATTGTTTTTCTAATACAGTTGTTTCTCTAGTGCACTGGAGATTAAACAGGGATAATGGCATACCCACCTAAGCCATGGGAGTGCTCCAACTTGCATGTAATATTATCTTTGGGAAACTGAATTGGACTTTTACTTCCAAAACCAGGGGCACCTGATATTGCTCTTCCCACCTCACAACTCCATAGGTTTAGATCTCAAGTGGCTTTAGAAAGCTATAAAGAAAACTGCTGATAGACGATATTAGGTGTTCATAGTTCATGTAACTATGAACAGGACCCTTTAGACCCACATATATCACTCAGTGTTGAGTAACTCTGAATGAAACATCACCTTAAATTCTTAACTTTGCATATTTAATGCTGTACATAAGCACTTCTACTAACCACCTTAGTATAAAAGGTGGCTGGTGGTGGTGACTCAGCTGCACATTGCTCTGGTCTGATTTTTGTCAAACCCCGGTTTGTACTTTGAAATCTACTGCTTTGGATTAGGGCCCTTTGCTACTTACCGCATCAGTTGCAAGAGTGGATAATTCACATCTGGGGTCATAACTTAACAGTACAGTTCTCTGGGTGTGAGACCCAAGTCTTCTCAGTCTGTTTATGTCATAAACAGAATCCATGGAAACAGACACAACACATGATCTGAAAATTGCATGTACACTATCATTCACATGATTATAAATGAGATAATGCAACCCACTGTTCACTGGAATGGTTTTGAAATAGTATCTTGATTGTTCTCCAACCCTACGAGCTGCCAAACGGACATTCAAGGCATGATGAACTCTAGCAGATGATCTTTTCCAAGTTTTCCAGTGCTGGCAAGCCAACAGGTTTCTGAGCACAGAGAGAATAGGAGGTGTGTGTGTGTGTGTGTGTGTGTGTGTGTGTGTGTACATGCGCACATGTGCTGTGAGTGTGGAGACCATGTGACTGAAACAGACAGACAATGAGCATATTGTGGCTCGGAAATGTGAGTGTCCATTCGTCATGTATTGTGTTGTGGTAGTTGTGAAGTCAGGACAGATCTCCGTGTCTCTCAGGCCTCGCTGTGGCAGGGTCTCCTTGTCTAAAGAAGGGTGGAACAGACGCACAAAGAGCTGAAGTGAAATCTATCTGTCCATTCATCAGTGGGAGTTTTTGATGCCTTTACAGGAAGGTATTGTTTTCAGTCGCAGAGACAAAAGTGAAAGAAGATTAAGTGTATGTATTTCATCTGGGCTGTCAGATGATTTCTGTAACGTTACGAATAACAGCACCTCCCCAGCGACTTTCATTTTGAAATTGCCATCCAGTAATTGATGTGTTGCACCGCTGAGTATTTTAGTGTATCTTATACTGTACTGTGGCCACAGAAGCTACTTTCTGATTGGCAGGAGACCAGCAAAACTGTATAACAGGACATCTCAAACAAAGATTTAGTGCGCAGTGAAAGTAATTCAGTAACCAGTGTTCTACCACCACAGGCTTATTCAAGATTCTATGCAGGAACTATTTTCTTTCTACCTAACTATACCTACTGCTAGCTCACCTAGCACTAGTGCTAGCTAGCGTAACAGCTCAGCCGAGGATGCCATTAATGTTTACATCTTGTGCTGTCATAAACAAAAGCCTCTCATCCATGAGTAGATGCACGCTTCCTTCTGTGCGATGATACGGTTGGCGGATGTTATCTGGTAGAAAAAAAATAGTTTCGACATGAAACTGCGGATTATCTTGAGTAACGGAGTCATGATATCTGGAAAGAGATATTGTTGTTGAGTTTTTCAAATGTATTTTTCTGGTGCTTTGAGCACCACAAGCCATTTAGTTCCATTATATTGGAACCCCTCCCCCAAACAAATGTCAACATGCACTACCTTATGTTTGTTCATAAACCAGACTGCAATAGTTGGATGAATGTGGATGTAAAACTGTAAGATATGAGCTGAAATCTGCTGCAACGTTTTCATCTCACAATCTCAGCACCAGATCGGGTCTTGCTTTGATTAACATGAGGAAATATCAAACCTGAATGAGACAGGAACCATCCGCAACAACTGTTTATACAAACACAGTAATGAATGACAGGAGGGGTTTGCATGTGGGTAATTCGAGTGGAGCAAAACTGTCTCGCTCGTGCTCTTTTCTCTCAGTGCTTCCTCTCTCAGTATCTCTGTAACATCTTGTCCAGTCCTTCCTCTCCATCACTGAAGTCTAAAAATGTTCCCTGGCGTCTCTTTTAATGAAGTGAACCTGGACAGTTGGAAACTGCCAAGTCAGGGCCACTTTACCGTCACGCTCAGGTGGATTCCTCTGAGGATGAAAAGAGGAAACATCCGCTCCCTGGGGTCACATAAAAGACCAAGGCCCTCTTTTTCTTTCTCCACACTGACACATAACAATGCCAATTGTTCCTCAATGGAAACAATATATGCACCACGGCCTCTGTCACACCAGCAGAACCAAATCCAAGCTGAGCTATGTGATACTTTTGGCCCACAGTTACACTAATGATGAGCTAGTTTGGACAGCGTGAGCAAAAATTAACTGAATCAAATCACTGGATGAGGGTGACAACACAGTTTCTGATTGTGCTGGCAAAGTTTTGAAGATGTGTCTGTCATCAACAACTTACCTACAGCGATGTGTCGTGATCTGCTACATTAGGACTCTTGCTGAAGCAGTTCAATTTGGCCAGCAGGGTAAAAACTGAGACATGCCAGGACACTTCAGCTCATGTATAAAGGAAACAGTTGCTTGGAAAAATGACCACACATTTTTTCTGGTCAACACAGGCATTCATTGGTGTTTTTACTCTGCAGACTGACTCCATTAACTAAGAATATTACAAAGAGAACATCTTTTTTTTATGGCGAAGTGCTACCACTTGAGCCCCATAAACTGCTTCCTAATGATTACAAATCCAATGACAGCACTCTTCGGGACATTCTGTGTTCAACATTTCCCTTTTTATTTATGGAGTCCTTGTTCTTGACCACTGGCTTTGTTGGAAATTCCAGTCCCACTTGTGGGAATAAGCTACTGAGCAGGAAGTGACACATGGAAGCTGTGAGGTGTTTCCTTTCACCTTGTGAACATGGGAGAGTCTCATAAAAGTCAGTGAGGAAATGCTGTATTGTTGGATATAAGTAAGTGTGTGATGGGATACTGTTGACGTGACTGTTTTTGCGGTGGCTTTTGGGGTGTTTCTTTGGGAAATTCAGTGGAGCTGTTTGATGTGTTTCTATTGGCAAGACTGTCCCCAGACTACCGGATGTCACACACAACTTCCTGAAATAGAAATAATTTGATAACAAAGGGTGGCAGGGATGAGGTAATGATGTCGTGTCATGCAGTAAGCAAACAGCAAGTGCATGTAAAGGTTTGGCAAACCAATTTGCAGAAGTATCTCGGCGTCTTGTTCAGGAGTGAGGGTAGAATGGAGTGTGAGATGGATTGGCGGTTTGGCGCAGTGTCTGCAGTGATGCGGATGCTGTGTTGGACCGTCGTGTTGAAGACAGAGCTGAGCCGGAAGGTGAAGCTTTCGATTTGTTGGTCCATTGACGTCCCAGCCCTCACCTATGGTCATGAGCTATGGGTAGTGACTGAAAGAATGAGTTTGCAGATACAAGCGGCCAAAATGAGTTTCCTCCATGGGGTGGCTGGGCTCAGCCTTAGAGATAGGTGAAGGAGCTTGGACATCTGCAGGGAGCTCGGAGTAGAGCCGCTGCTCCTTGTGGTGAAGGGGGTCAGTTGAAGTGGTTCGGGCATCTGATCAGGATGCCTCCTGGGTGCCTCCTGTTAGAGGTGTTCTGGTAGGAGGCCCCAGGGCAGGCCTAGAACACTGGAGGGAATACATATCTCATCTGGCCTGGAAACACCTCAGGGTCCCCCAGGAGGAGCTGGAAAGCGTTGCTGGGGAGAGGATGTAGGTAGGAGTCATCTGGAATACTTTGCTCAGCCTGCTGCCCCGACGACCAGGCTAAGGATAAGCAGTTGGAAATATATTGTTGGATGGAAGGTTCACCGTGTAGTTCTGGGAAGACAAATGAGTTGTAATCAGATGTTTCGCACAGCTTCCAAACTCCATGCAAACAATGGGGTGCCCTTGAGAGAGAGGATGCTAAAGGCGTTTGACGAAGGATTTTCCTATAAAGCAATGTATAGACACATACAAAAGTAATCCCTCTCAGTCATCACTTATGACCCACTAGTGTGTGCACTCCACAGACCCTGCCCTCTGCTTGTATTTCCTTACTTTCTTCTGATTTTGCTTTTTTCCCGATGTTCTTGGGCACAGCATGCAGATGAGGTTGGGATTTTATAAAATGGTAGTGACAAGGTGCCAGACAGTAAGCAGCATGCAGCCATGACGAAGCTGTAAATATTGCAGACAGTGTGGTGAAATGTCAAGCAGACAAAACTGGGGTTGGCTTTCAGTTTTGCTGGTGATATTGTGTACAAACAGTAGCTGACAATTCCTGCAGAGTAAACCTTTAAGGCAAAACCAAGCTTAAAAAGTGTACTGAATTATCTGATCAACAACTGAGTCAGTAATTGCACTCATTGGAGAGTGAAAGGCATGATCCACTGTATATTGTTGGTTCTCAAACTTTTTCTGCAATGCCAACTTTTGGAAGCTGGAAAAACCAGCAGGTGATGATCCTAATCCACGCAAAGAAGAATAAGAAAAAGATGTTGGACGATGAAAACCCCAAGAAAAGAGATAACAACGCACACTCTGACGGTACAAGCCCAAACTCAATTTTCGTGTCAACACTGAAAATTACGTTTCTGAAAATCTTCATGGAGTTTTACAAAAGTCCATCATCAGTGACCAAAAACACAATTTTCATGAGGCCAAATTGCATATAAGAGGCAACGTTTTAAAAAATACCTGTGTTTGTGTGGACTAGGCCTCAAAATCAAAGACCAGCAGTACTTTTACACAGCTGCATCACTTCCTTTGCTGTGACAGGTCTGTCATGCCCTCCTGACCTCATCTGATCCTCATCTGGTATTAAAATTTGAGCGGTCAGATACGCAAATTATCACTTCAAGATGGAAATTACATCAGGTTTTGTGAGATGCCCTAAAATTAAATAATGTCTAGTGGCTTAAGCATAGATTCTGCTGTAACACAACCCCATGCAAAAAAACAACATAAAAATCTCATCACATGTCTTAAATCTGAACCTTTTTCCAATGAGAAAGACAGTTTTAGAGAGAAAATGCCTCTCTGCCTTGTAAATGGTTATCCCATTGTACATCTGTCGGCCCTGCTCTTGGAACGGTTACGCAGAAGTAAAGTGACACCACCAGTTACTGACATTTCAGGTTTTTAAAAATTCTTTCCTTACATTACACAGTGGCAGTTTTGAGTTGGTGGGAATAGCCTATTGGTCAATGTCAAAGCCAAATGGTATTCCTTTGGCAAGTAATAGCAGAATGCCATTCATGGTGGCTACCCTATTATTAAAGTGAAAGCTATTGTGGCCGAGCACTATGGCCTTGTGGAAAGAATGAGGCCTCACAATGCGGAAGCTGAAAGGTCTGGATCACACGTCACCGAGGCTTCCAGTCTCAGTGCAGGAGCTGGCAGCTGAAGTCGAATTCTCTGAGCTAACATTAATAGGAGCTGACAGACGGATTCCTTGCATGACTTACAAACCGTAATTCCCTCAGTGCTTAGAATTGAATTTTACTCCAGACAAAAAGAAATATGTGCTTGATGCAAATTTGTTTTATGAATGGAACAAGGTAGAGGCTTTCCAATATCTGTCATTAAGAATCATTTGCCTTCTAAAAACACAAAATAGTAATACGTTGAAAACTTTAGTTTCAAGGGTTGTAAACTTAATTTGTCAAAGATGCTGAGGAATGATCGATAGTGAGGCCAGTTAGAATGATGGACTTTGTGCAAAAACTGGGTAAACATTTACACCATAGAGACCCTTAATACGAAACAATACGGGGCCGTTAAAGGGTCTAGTACTCTCATAGGCTGCCAAAATATGTTTACTGGATCCACTGATGCTTAATCCCCTGCCAGGGAATCTTAGAGCAGTTTAACATTGCTGGGAAGTCTTTTTAGCAGCTCCACATTCATTCACACAGGAGGCCTTTTAGATCACGGACCTCTGACCCCACTTATTTGGTTGTTTGTGTTCACTAATCAGCCAGTAATCCCCAGAAATGTCCAAATCAGTCTTTGGGTTTTCCTAATGGAGCCCTCCCTGCTCTGCTTGGCTGTCAGCATGCTGGGGAGTGGACGGGGTCATTGAGAGCACTCTCTGCCGGGGTGAGGAGGTCCGGAAAGACGGCAGCCATCCACATTCATTTAGATCAAGAAGATTTAGAATAAGCGTGTTTCCCTGGTCTTTATTCTGAATCGCTGAGAGAGAAAAAGTCCAAACTGGATAAAGGTATTGTAGCTTATTTGCTGTGTTGGACCATCCTGTGTATTAAACCCTCCTCTGATTATAAACTTAAACATTTATGAGACACGGGTCAATGGTACGATTGTGTCTTTTGAATGAAAGATTTAAAAATTATTGGCATCAGCAATCAAATGAACTGGTTGCTAGCAAGCAGCAACCCCCGGATCTGAAAAGTGAAGCCACTGCCAAAGTGCCTTAAACCTGCATTCTTTCTAATGGCCAGCAGGGGGCGACTCCATTGGTTGCAAAAGAAGTCGAAGTGTGTGCAACTCTATAACAAAATGTCCCTACTTCTCACCTGATTTGTTACTTCGGTAGACATTTTCCTTATGTGTTTATGGTCGTTACCGCTAGTTTAAAATCTTCTTCAATACAGTACGATGTTCATTTTGCACAATATAGTCCCATCTAGAGTAAAACAGACGATAAAGCAGGGTATGCTTTAGGGCATGACAGCCGCTACCACAGCGGTGTCCTTGACTTCTCATTCATTCACGCTTCACCCTCTCATTAATGGCTCACAAAACAAAACAATATGGCAATGGCTAAAATCCCCAACTCGCGGCTTCAGAACAGCAGCCATAAACCGATACGTGACATTACAGTGGCTATGTCTGCTTATTTTCTACAGTCTGTGCTTGCTAACTGACAGCTCACAAATTCAAACATTAAAATCGTATCAATTTTTTTTTCACCTGAAAACATTCAGGCTGCATTGTAATGCCGTAACTGGCTGAATCGCAAAAAATTTAATTCAACCCAGTGGTGACTTGGCATGGTCAGTAACAGTTTTTTAATGGCTTTATTTAATAGAGGAAATTGATAAAAGGCATCACATTTTAAATGGATTCTAATGCTACATCCATCTTCCCTGGAGCATTTCTTCCTTCTTAGACAGGCTCACTGCCAGAGGCCCTAAAAACTCTACTATTTTCTGGTCCCCCCACCACCCGCAACCTCAGCTCTCTGCAACCTCCTCTCTAGCCCGTCTGTCTGTCCTCCCAGAGAGGCTCCCAGGGCCAGGCCCAGGGAGCCATAAAGGGCTGGTTTGTGTTTGGTTAGTGGTGCAGAGCGCCATGTGAAAAGCTTAATTTCGAAGGTCCAGGGGGATTAAACCATGCAGGAGGCAGAAAAGGAGGTGGTGTATGTGTGTGTGTGTGTTATCATGAATTTGGGTATGTGTGTCTAGTGAGGCAGGCAGGCTAAGGTCTCGGTCCTCAGTTAAAGACAGGCATATGATTTCAATTAAGGTCCTCCACCTTTTTCTCCTCATCCCCTCCTCCTCTCATCCGTCTATCCCTCCCTGAACAAACTGTGGTTGTGGACTGAGGTACTAGAGCTGAAACTGCAGTCTTCTCTCATTCAAGACCTTATTAATCAGGGTAACTTTCAGTCAGGTTGATGAATGGAGGAACATGGTGCCTCTTGGCTGAATGCTAAACACAATGCAGTTTATATGAGCTTATACAGAGGTAAATGCACATGCCGGCAAAAGCAAACTTTCTTTCTCTTTCTGTGTTTCTTTCTTTCCGTCTTTGGCATCGGTTCATCCTGAGCCATTAGCCATGCTTGGTTACAATTGTAAAACAGGTCAGTGAAATCAGATGGCAGCCTGGATTTATGTCCACATAGAAGTAGACATTGCTGCTTCTCATAAATAGTTACTGCATTTAGATCTCTTTCGCCTCCTTTCTCTGACTTTCTTCCCCCTTTCAAAGTTTTTCTTCTTTCAAGCCAGGAGGAATGCAGTCAAGATTTGGGAGAAAATGAAAGAGTAGCGATGCTCAAGAGAGAGAAATTAGGAAATAGATGATCTCACAGATGGCCTTTTTCAACAGTCTTGTTATGTTGAGTTTCTGTTGGAGATAAAAGTGGAGCTGCTCATATTAACTCTAAACTGTTTTGACTACACTGGGAAAACAAGATAAGGTTTCCAAGGGAATTAGGATGATAAGGCACTCACCAAATTAACGGGACTGTCACCTTAAGACAAAATCCCCATTAAACCTATATGTTGTCCAGACGTGAAAAGGTAGAATAAATCTTTTTAATGGGAAAGTTGGCTTACAGCAGATTTCTGTGTAATAAAAGGAAACCAAGCTACCATACCTTCAGAGCAACTTGAAAGCACTTACAGGTCCTGAATGTTACCAAACTGGCATTTTTATAAGGCGAGCACCAGATGTGCTGCCTTATAAATCTGCCATCCACCCAAAGCAAATATCTTTGCAACAGGCATGCGAGGAAAGAGTGTTACGGGAAAGAAAGACAAAAGGAATGGTTGGGGAGGGGGTTTAGTTCAGTTGAAACAGGAGTCACACCATGTCAGGCAGGAGTGTGAGGGTGAAAATGGGTAAACATGTACGTGCTGCCGATAACAGGGAAATAAACCCACAAGAGTTTTTTAAGGGCTCTGTACAGATTTTCCCTTATCTGAATTAAGGGCATAAAGCAGGCCAGTCCCCAGAAGAAAGTATTGGCATTGTAAGGCATAGTCCTGTTACACCCCTTGCCCCTACCACTCAGCCCTTATCCCTTCGTTTTGCACGTTCACATCTCGGTGTAGATTGCCCCAATTCTTGTTGGGATTGAGAGATATTGCAAAGTGTTAGGGCTACATGGCCCTCCAAAAGGAGGTTTATTAGAGTCTCATAACAATCCAAAACGAGTGTTATGAGAAATCATCGGCAAGATGGCTGCACAAACAACAAAAGAAACCCACAACTGTATTGAAATATTTTATAAATATTTTAATTACAACAAGCATAAGACAGAAGATTGCTCGTAGTATGCTGATGTCTCAGTAGCTAAGCAGCTAGCTAGCTAGCTAGCTAACTTTACATTGTTATTGCGGATTTGTGCATGACAGTACTGCATTCTGATATATTTACATGCCGCATTACCGCCCTTTGATGGCATATGATGTCTGGAATTTAGCAGAAGTCTGGCAAAGTTGCTGCACGTTTCCACTCCTGTGATATCAGTGCAGACTGGCACGGCAAGAGCACGGGTTGCTAACATTAGCCTGACTTGTTTGATCGATTAGCGTGAAACTTAATTTATGAATGAATTGCTCTTTTTCCAAGAGATAAATGGCAAATGTCATTGTGATAACACCATTATTGCCATGGTTTTGTCCATTTATGTAAACACCATCAACGGCAACTGATGACGCATCAGGGTCTTGAAGGGTTGTCCCTCTTCATAAGGGAAGATTTTAACCAGCAACCCTCACAACTTTGTTCTTCAAGGGCAAAAGGGCATTCGAAAGCAATGATAGCGGTACAACATAAGAAATATGACTGGTCCAAAGTTACTGCAAACTATGGATGCGTTCCATTTGTATGGTTCGTACCCATGAATCATCAACTTTCCAAATGTGACATGGTTCCTATTTCATGCTTATGAGCTTTCTTTGTCACCAAAGCCAAGCGGCAGAGCGCTGAAGACATCTTTTCGAGACCAACAAACAACAAAACCGGCTGTTTTTTAACAAGGATCAGTGACATTTTATGCCATGACTGTGGCACCAAAACTGGATGTTCTGAGCCAAAACTTGATCTTTTCCGAACCGTAACCAAGTGGTTTCCAGAAACGTACAGTGCCAATACTTATTCTGGCGATTGAGACACGTAAGGATAGACAGATTGTCGAGTACATCTGTGACAATTTTTAATTACGGGCTATGTAAATATAACTGACGAGATCTTCTTTAGAGTAATTTCACCTTCAGGCAACGAAGGAAGGCGGAAATGTCGTTTTTTCTTGTCTTTATATCATCATATATGTTAGCATGTGATTACTTGTCCTCCTTTGCATGTCATGTTTGTACAGATTAGGAGTCATAAAGGTAATATCTTAACTGTCATGCCACTGCAGGAGCGTGTAACATAATACACGCCTAGGGATTTACCCCCACTACCTCCTTTATTCTCTGAGCACAGGCATGAATAAGCTCGCCTGACAGTCATTTAGTTATTGTACTGATTGTGATCTGCAGATTTAGCCCCTGTCTAAATTTGAGAAATGAATAATGGCTTTTCATTAAAACTCAAAACACATGTTGAGACAGTGATTTGTTCCGAAGAACTTTCACCCTTCCAGTTGTGGATATGATCTCAGAAAATGAAAGACGTAGGATTAATTGAACTGTGAAATAAAAGAATTCTAGGTTCAAAAGGGCACTTGGGGTAAAATCCTTCCATCCGTTTTCTTTTACTGTTGAAATGCATTAAGAATTGATCTTTTAAAGAAAGGGTGGAGATGTTTTGGGCAGGAGAGTGGTACAGAAAGCAGCATTAAAATGTAAGTCCCAGGCCAAAACAAATGGTGCGTCTAATCCAGCATTAGGGCCACATGTTCATTTGACCTCTCATTCTACTATAGTGTGGAGGGGGGTGGCATCTGTGATTTTATTAAATGTCATTAATCCTTGTATATTCACAAATGTGAAAGTTAAGGGAACCTTTGATTAAAATCATATGAGATCCGCCATCTGTACAAATAGGGCTAAAGATAACGAGTAAGATCTGGTTTGGCCCGTTTGTCTCTGCGGTGAGCACCAGGCTTCAGAGTGTCTGGTTTACTTGGAGAGGGAGCCACAGAGAGCTGGGTGTTTCTGACATCCTGCCCAAACAGGGTTTGGCCTCTGGGAGAGAAGCTGCATGGAGTGCTGACTCCCCTGCCTGCTTCTCCGAACTTTAACCATGAATGGCTATCTGCTAGTGTTTTGTTCGGAGGGTTTCGGGATTCATCCGTCTTTACTGTCCGAGGTTTTGGGGAGAGTAGGAAGAGGTGGTTTTAAATTTCTCGAAAGTCATCAGTCTTAACTACAGGAGGCAGGGCAATGACAGAGCCGCTTTTCCAAGTTGTGGGCTTGTTGGTGTAGAGGAGAGGCGGACTGAAAAGTGCTGATTACAGAAGACCTGTGAGTGTTTGGGTGTGTGAGTGTATGTGTGTGAGTGTATGTGTGGTCCTGGCGAGGGTTGAGGACAGGATGACATCCAGCAGACCCATCTGTTGAAGTGACGGGGGTCCTGTCTGGAGAAGCTGTGAAGCTCCACCTCCTGTGGGTAAGGCACTTTAAACTTGCCCAAAACACACATGGTCACACACAATCTCACACACATGCTCGGACACTCATTCCAGTGGCTCACCATTACAACAGTCCGACTGTCTCCCATCCTACTGCGTTGCTTAACTTGTAAACAAGTCACTTTGTTTCAGCTAAAATGTTTATAAGCTGCCTATCTCTGAAATTCAAAGCACTAAAACACTATCAGGGGTGGTGACATCATCGCAAGCCATGCAATAAAACTTTATCTGTACAGTTCAGTGTCCGAGACGGACGAGCCGGGCTGGCAGTGAGCGCTATCACTGAAGTGCGCTGATAGCTGTGGTAAACACTGAAAGGCTCGCTGATGTCACTGTGGGGTTTGTGCAAATCCATGAAAAGGGCGTTGACCTCTGCATAAACACACTGAGTATACAGTGGTGTAAGTGTAGGTGTCTGTGCATCTGTCCTGCATTAGTCCAGCAGATTTCTTCCAAACAGCTCCAGCGGAGCAACCATGGGGCAAGAATGTGGAAAGTGTGCTGCAGCACGTCAGAAAGATGATAATTTAATCTTTTACAGTATCTCAGCTCTGTCAGCTTCTATAAACTCCTCAATCCATAGAAGAAGAAGCCAGGGGAGAAAAAACTAAACATTTTTTCAATATTTACTCTACACAAGTTAATTTGTTTTGACAGAAACATCTGCAGGAAATCTAAGTCAAGCTCCTTCTTAATAAGCCTTACTATTAAAGAGGGGAAAGCAGAAATGATGTGGAAAAAAGCTTTTCTCTCAGATCCTCACTGCTGTGAAGCCTCATTTAGGAACAACCGCTTTTTCTGCCTTTGAAGAATTGTGGTTTTCTATTCAGGGCACCACTGGGCTTGTTTTCTCTCTTTACTCTCATTTCCTGAGCTAAAACATAATGGTGCATTCTGTAATGGGTCCATTACCCTTTTTTCTTCCTCCTAACATTATTAATTATTTCTCTGATGTAACCTGCTCTTTCTCTTTCACCATTGTGTCCATGCTTTTGTGGTTTTGCATAATCTCCGTACTATTAACAGCAGATATCTTGTAATGTTTTCTTTGCTTCTTTAAAATTTCTTAAATGTTTTTTTTCCCCCTTTCTTCGCAGAATTTCCGTCCCATCACCAGTGGATATGTTGGCTCCAGTCGCAAACCTTCATACACCCCTGAACCCCAGAGCCCACAGGCTCCTCAGTATCAGCAGGTTCCCCATTCCCCGCAGGCTCCCCAGCCCACTCACCTGAATAACGGACACGCCAGACCCAACAACGGCCACAGCTATGGATACGGAAATGGAACCGGGCACGCTCAGTACAACAACCCAGCAGGACTTTATTCCCACAACGGCAGCAACGGAGACAGATCTCTGCCAAGCAAGATGGGAGGCCTTAGCCTCAGCGCCACACATAGGTGAGGTGATCAAAGTGTTTGCTGCATAGAAAGGCACAGAAAGTAAAATATAGACAAATGGGTCCTAAAACCTACCACAGCTTTCAGTTTTGTCAGAATAAGTAATCTGTATTAACTGATAGTTGCAAACTTTACCTCATTTTTTACCCTTTTTTACTACCAGAAAAAAAAATTCAGAGCCATCAACATTAGACGTATCGGCTTGTCTCTCCATACATAGATGAATTACTTAACAGGCCCAGGGGCCCAAAGTCACAGGGTCCCCCCCTGGCCTTCACCTGCAAGAGATTACACAAATTTAAAGCATACTGTGATGCAGGGGAACTACAGGGAGACAAAAAACTACAAAAAAAAAAAAAAAGGCGCAGAACGTCCAAAAAAAGACGCAAATAAACCCTCAAAGAGACACAAAATGACCTCAAAGAGATAAAGACCAACTAAAAAGAGACACAAAACAACTACAGTCACAAAACGACCACACATCTACCTCAAAGACACACACAATGACCTCAAAGAGATGCAAAGGAACTAAGACAACACAGAAAACAAAATGACCAAGAAAGATACAAATATACCTCATACAGAGACGCAAACTTACCAAAGAAGACACACATATACCTCAAAGGGATGCAAAATGACCTCAAAGAGACATAAAACAACCACAAAGAGATGCAAAGGGACTACAAAGAGAAGCTAAACGACTACAAGCAGTCAGAAAAATGACCAAGAAAGACACAAATATACCTCAAAGAGGCATGAAACGACCACAAAGAGATGCTTCAGAAATACCAGTAGACACACAACAACCAATGCCTCAAAAAGACACAAAACAACTACAACCACTACACAGTCAGTGTAAGAGAGGTCATGGGGCCTTTTGAATACCTGTGCCCAGGGGCCCATTGTCTCATTATCAGCCTGAGTCTCCCTGACTTTTCTCAGAGTCTGTCACTCGACACCAGTTTTGTGTGAAAGTCACACAAGGAAATAGTAGTGAGATTCAAATGTCTGTTTCTAAAATCCATTAACTTTCCATTAAAGCACCACAAAGTCAGATCGTGTTAAAAAAAAAAAAATGCACCTACATTGTATTTTGACATTTCACAGATGCAGCTTTTTAATGTGCTGACTCCCCTAACACAGCAGAAACACAGAAACAGACACACTTTAAATGTCTCTTGACTCACCTGCACAGATGGCCATGTGGACTGGAGAAACAATTTGTTGTGGTGCATCCCCTCGAGCGGGCAATAAATGTGTGTGTTTAGTCTCCCACTGAACATCCTCTCCAGCACTCCTAGAGCTCCCCAGGACGGGACTGTTAACTCTGATCAGGCCCACACACACACATTATGAGACACACACTCTCTAATTTTTTTATTGCACAATTTCTTTAAACTCTCCTCTCTTTCTTTTTCCTGTCTCTCACTCAGTCTCACTTTCACCAGCGCAGGCTTTTTCTCTCACACACACACAGACACACAAACATACACACACACACTCAAGCTGCAGTGAAGCGCTTCCTTCAGACTCCTGGAGGGGAGTCTGGAGACAAACAAGCAGTTAAGTGTGTCAGGGTTTGAGCACATCTGTCAGCAGCCCTGCTCATCTCCCAGCGGCTCGACCAGTTGAATGTATCAAGTGAACAGGATCCATCCTGTTAGCTTTGGGAACAACTTGATGGATGAGTGAACATGCAGATCCATAGCACGGAGCTGTTGTGATTAAGACTTCATGCCTGTGGAATCACATGTAGAGTGTAACGTGTTCACCTCTGTTTTCCCCTCCGTGCTTCCATCTCTGCTGTCTCAGTTTGTCGAGTTTTCTTTCCTTCCTTTGGTGGTCCGGCAACTGCCATCTGTTCTTTAATCTTTTTGTTTAGGCTACTCCAGCTCCTTCCATTCCTCCCTTGCTCAAACATCACATCAGGGCACCAGCTGATAAAAGACAAAAAATACAATGGCCATATTTGATACCAGAAAAAAAAACGCTCAGCTTCTTTGTCGTCTTGACTGAGAGAATTTAATGTTTTTTGTCACCTGTCATTTAATCATCATTGATTAAATTGCAGCACAATAACACTGTATCTTCCCTCCCTTGTCTCATTCAGCCCAGAGCCTCCAACACACTCCCCTGTGGGCCGTAATGGTTTCGACCCACACTCAGACGTCTACAAGATGCTGCAGGACTACGAGGAGCCTGCCTCTGCACCCAAACAGTCCGGCTCCTTCAAATACCTGCAGGGAATCCTGGAGGCTGAGGATGGAGGTAGGGGCATCTGTGTGAACGTTGACATGTGTGAAGGTGAAGGGAAAATACAGCGTGCACTGCAACCTACGTTTATAGTGGTGTCATACTTTTCCCAGGAGCAGGGAGATTATTGTAACTGATGCTGTGGTGTCATGTTGACAATATGACACTAAAGTTCCGTTTCCACCAACACTTTCAGTATGGTACTTTTGGAACCAAAAGAAACCCTTCAGACATGGTACCTAGACCCTAGCGTTTCCACCGCAAACAGTACTCTTAAATATGGGCGGGGTTGTTGTCACTCGCTGCTCCATCCAGCACTCACTGTATTTCCTCATTACTGGTGACACAGATGGAAGTCTGCACCTCATTTATCGTCCACAGAACGAGGCTGCACGCCAACATTTTCAGAGCAAAATAGAACAGCAACTCTTCACAGTGGAAATGGAAAAAAAGCATAAGGAACTGAACTATACCATACTGCTTGCTGGAAATGGGGCTTAACTGACCAAATATTTCATTTAATAAAAGACTGAAAACTGTTTCTCTTTGGCATATTTGCTCAAAAAAAAATGACATTAACATGGGTTAATCAAGTAAGAAAATATTTGTTTTTCTCAATAATCTTCTGTCAGCTCTACATAGCTGGGATACTACCATATTCAAGGCTGTATCTTGTAAAAAAAAATGATGCATCGCGTGTGACAAATAAAAAAACAAAAACGTCTGCAGTGATATAATGTGTTGTGACTTTGATACACTTGACTGCTCCAGTGTCAGCAGGCTATAAAATGTTGAAATGACCAATATTACTGCGGAGGTACAAAATAAGGCTGGGCGATAAAACGATCTTGATACAGTATCGCAATAAAATATATGTCGATGACGATGGTAAACTAAAGTCATTTTTACTCGATATGGATGGACCAGGAAACACAACAAACCTTTTCCATCACCTGAAAAGGTGGCATCCCAGTGACTACACTGACAGCATGTAAATCGGGGCCAAAACTGCAGTAGGTCCAGGGCGGGGGGGTTGGATGCTCTCTCCGGTTTTACACCAGGCTTGGCTCCTTTCAAAGACTCCTTGCGAAGCACTCCTCCTGGGTTTTTTTTGGATTGTATTGCGGAGTTTTGCACAGCGGCGACCGGATCTTTGCTCTCAAACCACAAAAAAATGTGATGGCACAACAGTCTCCTTCAGTACATTATTCTATGCTTTCTTTTGATTTTCACATTGGCTAGTCATCCTGTTTAATTTGTCTTCTGATTAAATCGGAACCGTTGAAACAAGTTG
>NC_065508.1:7968220-7983892 GCF_006386435.1 Epinephelus moara | reverse complement strand
AAGTGGTAAAACTTGGCATTGATCCACAGCCTCAGACGGATGAGCTCAAGCCTGCCGTGTGCACAGGCTCAGTTGGTAGGCTATACTATATTTTCACATTTTTAACAATGGAATTTAAAAGTTTTGATTTTTATTGATAACCTACATTTACCAACAACAAAAAGACTACATTTAGCACCAAAAAATATGTAAAAAAAAATAAATAAATAAATAAAAAAATTTAAAAAATATGTAAATTTAAAAAAAAGTATATCGAATACCAAATTTTCATAACGAATACCTACCCATAGAAACGAATATTTTAATATCCGAATATTTGGGTACAGCCCTACAAAACAGCAATCAATAGTGTTGTCTTTTGCCGGCGTAACCCTGAGAAGCGATCAAAAAGGAGCAGAGTCATACTAGCAGAAGACATGATGCCCATGAACACTGTGGAGAAAGACTTTGTTCAAGAAATTAATTAAAGTGCTAGACTGCAGGTGTGAGCTCCCAAGCAGGAAATCATTTTCTCAAACTGCTCTGCCCCAGCTTTACGAGGAGTGTTGTTGGGAAGCTGGAAAATCATTTGGTTTGTTCTGGTGTCAAACATTATCAGGATACTTTTCAAACTCGCAGCGTTATCAAATCATAAATTGTGATAAATATCTATATTGATCAATACAGGGAAAATTATTATGATAATATTTTTTGCCATACCGCCCAGCCCTAGTACAAACTGAGACAGCTACAATGTGGCGAGCATCAGGGTATGCCTGTGTGAATCTGTGCAATTCTTACAAAGTATTTTCTAAAGTCAGATACTTTTGGTTGAAGTCTCTGAGTAAATATTTCCTCCTGTATAAATCAGACTCGTGGTTCCAGCCAAAGGAACATCTTGCCTTGCTCAGGCAGCTCCCCTCTCACTGTTTTGATCTGCTCTGTCTTACTGGCATAGTTTTCCTTTTATAGAAAGACAGTGAGTTTCAGGGATGGAGAGGAAGCGTGTGAGAGAGAGTGCGCGTAAACAGGAGAAAGCAAGAGACGGAGGGAGCAGGAGAAAGATGAAGAGCTTTAAATAGCTCACACACGGATGAACAGGGGAGGGAAGTTTTGGTTTGGTAATTTACTGCAAAAACAACTTCACAAAGGGCAATAAAGTGAGAAATACAGTTTTCCTGTCTGCCTTCTGACCGCTCAGCATTCCAGCTTTTGAGGAGGAGTCATGTGATGCTGACAGCAGCAGAGGAGAGCTAATCCTCTGAACTAAAACATTCTTTTCAGGTTCCATGTTTACCACTAAAGCAGGGCTAATGTTGTGAAAGTCGTAGTTATGGGCCAAGTGTTGGTATGTCAAAGCGGAAATAGCCTGGACCTCAGAGCAGTGGGCTTATGAACTGTTAGCACGGATTCTCTGTGATGAATGTTTTTCTCAACCTCAGGAACACTGAGGCGTCCTTGAGAAAAGACCCTTAATCCTTATTACTATTAGTGGAGTGTTACCAGCTGTGAATGTATAAATCTGCAGTGTCAGAGTCAGCACGGATAGTCAGTAATGTTTTCCATAGGTAAATAATGGTTTTTAATATATGTATGGTATGTGTTTTTGCTCACAGTCATTCATGTGAACTCTGAATTCTCAGTTAAATTGGAGAATATATATCTATAGCTATAATATATATCTATATCTTCAGTTAAGAGGTGGGGAGACAGTTAAAATCTTTCATGAATCAGGAGTTGATTTCCTCCAAAATGTTTACACAAGCTGCCACAGCGACCATAGATTACATTGAGCCAACTAAACATTTTTAGGGCTGACCAACTTTTAAGACAAACAACCTACTTGAAGTAACCGCTAGCCTAGCAACATCAAGGCTACATCCATCCATCCATTTTCATTATCTGGGGCCAGGTCGCGGGGGCAACGACCAAGCAAAGCACCCCAGATGTCTCTTTCTCCAGCAACGCTTTCCAGCTCCTCCTGGGGGACCCCAAGGCGCTCCTAGGCCAGGTGAGATATGTAGTCCCTCCAGCGTGTTCTGGGTCTGCCCCGGGGCCTCCTACCAGTGGGACGTGCCCAGAACACCTCAAACAGGAGGCACCCAGGAGGCATCCTGATCAGATGCCCGAACCACCTCAACTGACCCCTTCCAACACAAAAAAGCTCCGTTCACATGTCCGAGCTCCTTACCCTATCTCCAAGGCTGCGCCCAGCCACCCCACGGAGGAAACTCATTTCAGCCCAGAGTTCATGACCATACGTGAGGGTTGGGACGTAGATGGACCAGTAAATCGAAAGCTTTGCGCAGCGCCCGCATCACTGCACAGGCTGCACCCAACCGCCGATCCATCTCACGCTCCATTCTTCCCTCACTCGCATCATCAAGGCTACAAATGACCCATAATGCAGAACTCTCTGTCGGAGCTGGCTAGTGTAACTGTCTTACACTGTCTTATGTTCAGGCCAAAAGGGTATGATATTAGAAAAAATATAGCCAAAACGATCTTCTGAAACCCAGAATAATAGCATAATAATGCTGTGTGTCATATCCTTGATGTAGGTGATACGACCCTGACTTATTTGAAAATTAATTTTTAAGAATGAATAAGTAAAACGTCAATACATAATGTACACTGGAAGGACATACTGTATTGGTCAAATATGGGTCAATGCATAGAATAAAGTCACTGACATGGAAAAGCCTCAGTTTGTCATAATTCAAAATAAATCAGTCACTGATTTTACTTAAGATTATTATCTCAGGACAAGAGTAAAGTCTTCCCGCTTGGTTACCCTATCTCTGCATCTACCTTTGATGTGAGAGCTGACAGGATAATCCACAGCACAAGGAACAACGCTGACTGCTCCTGCAGTGAGACCTGGAGCGAGGCCAGAGCATACTGTTTCCTTAATTTAGCACTTACCGTTACACTCAAAGCAACGAAAGAGAGGTAGAGCTAAAGAAAGGGGGTTGGGGGGAGAGAGTCACTGGTGATGGATTAAAGAGATTTAAAGGGGACGCCTTTTGTCTGCTGTCTTTCAGTTTGGGAGACTGACAGGTTGACTGACAGGCTAAGCCCCCGATGAAACAGAAAGACACGTCAAGTTTACATTGGGATCATTTTAAAAGCTACCTGTCTCTCTGTTGGTGTTTGTCATTTAATCTGTGTGAGAGTGTGAAATCCTGCCACAGATGTTGCTAAAGTTTCCCCCTCTGTTGTTTTTTAATAGTCCAATAAAGAAGAAACAAGTCAGATTAACAATTGCAAACGTTCTACTCTCAGGTTAAAGTCAAATCATCCTGTTTTCCGATGCATACCTTTCCGTCAGGCTTTTAAATCACAGTAGTTGGTCCCCTTTTGAAGGCGAAAGCCCCTGCAGAGGCCATGTTGACTTTCAGGGGCTTTTAAAGTTAAAGCAAACAAGAGTGTCAGTTTACCCAGGATTCCTCAGACTCTGCCATGATTGGATGGCAGTGTGGATGGAAGAGGGGTGGAGTGACTGCGAAATACTGGTGTTAAGTTGTGTTTGAAGCAATACTACCTAAGGTTTGTAGATGATAGAAAGTTGCACCTGTTGTTTCAGGTCTGTTTATTCCATAGCATGGTTTGCATGGTTTTATTTCGTTAGGGTCTGGACTTTACTTATGAGAGGAGGAGGTGGCTGGGGTTGTTTATTTTATCTTGACCAGCCCTGGAGGTACATATATTTTTCTTTGAGCCTCCCTGAGTAACTGGGGGAGAATGCATGACCTTCCCTCCCCCATAAATAACCATGTTTTTGTGGATTCACCCCAAACAAAGGTATGGAGCCAATGCAACGAGCAAACAGAACAGAGGGCTTCTGAGTTGAAATAAATACAAAATACAACCATTTAAAGTTTGATGTCCCTCCCCTAAGCCAAATCAAAAAACATAACTCCCTCCCTAATGCTTAAAACAATTGTTTAAAGTGCCTCCCCTATTACAAGTAACAAACAGTACCTTATATGTTAACAAATAAGCCTTTACGGACAGAACTGTTTCTGTATGATAAAAAGAAATGCACAGTCATTAAGCTTGTTTACTGTTGAGTGTGAAGACTTTTCTGTTGCTGATGAGATTTATTTTTTATTTTCACTTTAATTAATTTGAGTGAATTTAGTGGGAGGACAGACAGAAGATGACGTGAAGGGGGAGTGTTTCTTTAACAGCTGGAAAAGGAAATAAACAAAATTCCAGTGATCCCTCTGAAACCTCATCCATTCCTTAAAATCCAGGGTTATTTGTTGAAAGAATTTCCTGAAAAATATCCCATTCCTAACCATTCTTTACATTATGTGTTTCCAATAAAGTGGCTTTACTGTACATCAGCTTGCCGGGGGTGTGTTTTCAGCAGATAGCTCGTCACAATATGATGAATGATGGTCACAAAACGCAGTTTCAGTGCATGTGAAGTCCTCAGGAGGGAGGCAGGCTGTGTCCTGTCTCAGAGTAAGACCACCATCACCGCTGTGTAGAGAATTTAGTAGTAGAATTTGTCACTTTTATCTTGCCTCAAAGGTTTAATGAGATTTTAAATGAATGTATCTTTTATTTTATTTGAACAATCTGATTAGAATCGTCTGTATTTGGGACCAACACAAATACATCAGTCATGTCCTCCCGTGACGTTCTGTGGAAAAATAGAGGGAGCATTCCACTGAAATTGTTGTTCCACAGGGATCAAGTGAGAGCTGAAAAGATACAAGATTTAAAGCCCTCGCAAGATTTCTAGTCCAGTGGGGGTAAACATGCGATGCCAGTGGTGAGGAGCTTAACCATCTGTTGGCACAGGGGAGTTGTTGTTTTGACAGCACTATAGACTAGCAGCCATTATAGCTTTTCATTTCATTTGCTTCTCTATAAATGCACAAAACACGCCCATCATTAGCTCCCAGTGCCAAAAGTGAAGTCATTGTTTTATATGAGTGAACTACAGTGGAGAAACATTGAAGTGCTCGGTTTAGAGTGATCTGAAACAAACAAAAACAAAAATAAATCTGTAGTTTTACTTCATATTATCAATTTTGTCAATTTTGTCAGCACTTTCTGTCTGTTTTCCAGCATTTTTCTTAAATGTTTATCCTCTCTGAGTGCATGTGTGGCCCCAGAAATTAAAAAGTTTGCCTTTTGAAACATTTCAGCTGAACATTATCCCATTTTTCGATGATCCTTCTTGTCATGTAATCTTGATAAAACCCTTTTTAAACCCCTTGGAGCAAAAACAAATGAAGTTTTGTTTTGTTTTTGCCATTGTTGAAAAGTTGATACCATGTGCCATAATAGCTGTCTGAAATGATATTATTACAGCTGTTTATTTATCTTTCGACACTGTGATTCCCTTAAATTCCCCGAGGCCTCACATTCTGCACTTGACAGGTTTGAGTTAGGACGGGGGCTGTTTTACAGTACGCCTGGTTGATATTAGTCACAGTGAAGGACGCACATTGTGCCGTAAATGTTGCGTGTGGTGAGATATGTGTTGTAATGGGCTGACCTGTCACTATGTGTCAAATAAAATATGGTGTCTGTCTGGCTGCATTTGGTTTAAAAAAAAAAAAAAAAAGATCAGGGCCAAAGTAGTCTGGCTATTTAAAAAATGTCGAAGCAAGACTAAACAAGCACTCATTCATTCTGCTTTTTGTATCTATTCCTGACTGTGGTCTGAGGACTTTTATTAGTCAACCTCCCCCTCTGTGAGAAAGTCACCAGAGTGCTGCACATAAAAGGTTTTCCATTAGAGTGAATCATTAGCTAATAGAGACATTAATCCCAGAAATAACATACCCAGCAGCTAATGTCAGCTCTTAAACACACCATGGAGCAGTCAGAGGCTAACTGTGACTTGTGCTTTCAGTCAGGTGCCTGATGCGAGTTAATTAGACTGTGGTTAGTGGCAGTGATAGGTGGCCTGTTGGCCTGAATAGACTCTGCTGGCACATCATCAGTAAAGGGAAGTCATTTAATGCAGTTCACGGCTGTGCCCCACTGATCTACCCTCTACCCCTGGTGCACTCGTAACCACCACAGTGGCTCCAGATATCCAGCACTAAGTATGTCCCTTTCATGCATTCCAGCCAGGCATAACTAAACGCTTGATGATTGGATTTGATCGCTCTTAATAAAAAATGCTATTCATGGGAAAGCAGCAACCTTTAGTTTTAAATATAGACTTTTTATGTAACATTATTGCATCACATGTGGTGCTGGTGTAGCTGGTTGAGTTGGCTTTATACTTAACACTGTCTTAAAAAAGCAACAGAGCAATATCTGTGCTAAATTTGATTTTAAGGTGTTGTCATTTTTCATTTGGCCAGATATTTACATTCAACTAAGATGATGTGTTTAACTGCTGTCTACTTTATGATGAATGTCATCGCAACCTCATCTTGTGTCGTTCACAGTTACCGTGTGATTGTAGCATATCGGCGCGATGGTTAAAGATTGATGATGTAACATGGGATGTTTTCCTCGCCAAGTGTCTATCCAGGCTGACTGATGAATTCCTACTAGGAAGTGGCACTTTAGACTCTTGAACGGAGCACACAGGAAGGAGCGAGAGACACAGAGAGGTCAAAGACAGGGGAAGGTGTATGAGAGGGAGGACGACAAGAAGAAGTTCAGGGACACGGAGTATCCTCTTATGAGTTAACACAGATTTTTTATTCTGTGGCTAAAACGATACTTAAATGTGCTTTGCAAAGCATTTTCACATCAATGAATCATTACACTTGGATGTATTTCATGAAAGTGAAAGCATAAATCTCTTCTAAATCATCACATGTGGACAAATGCAATGGAGAGGCTGGGGAAGAGGAAAAGTGGCAACATCCTGTTTGTGAAATCAGCAACACGGCTAATGTGAAATATGATCTTAAGTCACATGAACATTAACTCTAACCATGCAACGACCTCTAACAGAAGATAGCCTGCAATTTGTCGTAAGTATGATGCAGTAATGCAGCATTACAGGCAAAGTGACAAAGACAAATGGAGTTGCCTGAACTATTTGAACTCCTTTTAATACTTAATGGTGTCCTTCCATGAGAACTATGTCTTTGAGTTTGACACAATGTACAAGCAATGCACGTATGGCATGAATATAACAATACAGGAACACAGAGAAACTTTAATTATTTTGCCTTATTAATTTACAATTTTATTATTATTATTATTATTATTTATTTTTATTTTTGTTGTTTGCGTATTGTTATTATTATTACAATAAACATTACACATGAAAAATTAACATGGCTAACTTTAGCTAGCTAACTACATTTTTACCTATGTGCATCTTACTTCCATGTTTTTAAAAGCAGAGATCTCAGTGGGTTTTTTTTTGTTTGTTTGTTTTAGGAGACACAGCAAGCTCTTGATCACGTAACAGTTCTCCTTTTTACATTTTGATATAAAAAGTGTCACACAAGCCAGATGTGGCCTGGGATGGTCGCCAGAAACTGCCTCTTGCTCTGGGTTTTGTACAGTCATCATTGCATCATAAGCCCCTTTCTCACTGCCCTTTCAAGGCAGGAATTTCGCGTGGTTATTCCACCTCCAGGTTCTGTATAAAAGGTACAGTCGTGGAATGGGATGACAGAGTTGTCTCGCCTTTAATCGGAGGTAGTAACAGTGCTGAAAGAAGGTCTGTATTAAGCCAGCAGGACAGGATCATGGGAGGCACGGGTGTTTCAGTTTGACAATGTGTTATGTGTTTGACTGACCGTGGGAGATTAAAAAGCAGTTAGCGGCTTACTCAGGGAAGAAGAATAGCAGCCAAAACTGTACAAGGTGCGTGAGCTCATTACCCTCCAAGCAGAGGATGAGATCAGTCGCCATATCACAGGAACAGTGAATGATTGTTATTACCACGTTAAGCCATTGTTATTGTTTATAAAGGGCTGCTGATGTGTAAGTTGTGTCACACACTAGAGGCCGATGCTGTCGTGTTCCATGTCATGCCCATCAAGCCTCCCTGGATGCCAGCATGCTGCCCAAAGTCACACACTGGGTCTGTGTGATGCCGCCGTTGTTTGATTCTGCGTAAAAATGCAAAGCTGGCAAAAAGAAGGAACTTCATACTGACCTTATAGCAGGATCTCTGTGTAAAAAGGGTCTATAGTGAAAAAGCAGATGGTGCTTCTTTGTCTTCCAGGCAGCTGGCAACTTGGCATCTGCAGTAGAGGTGCTCCTTGCATGCTCTCCCCCCTACACTCATTGTAGTAAAGGTTGTAAATGTGGCAAATGTAGTGAAGTAAACAGTAGATTACTGGCTTAAGATATACTGCAGTAAAGAGTAGAGGTACAGATTTGAAAAAAGGAAAATGGATAGTACTGATTTCTTTTTAAAAAAATGTTTTTATTTATGTGCGTAACTTGTAATATTTACCACCCTGTCATGCTCTTGTCTACTTTTTCTTAGTATGTGAAAGTCACACACTCTCGTGACCCTGCATGGCTTTTTGCCTTTTACCATACAAGCACTACCTGGAAACTAGTGGCCCCTGGAGCATGGGTTACCTGGGTTACCAGAGGCCCTGTTCATATTATGCCAGTGCCTGGTATTCAGTTGTGCATACGCTTATTTGTAGGGTCTGTCTTGTGAATGGTTTATGGTGCAGTTTCCAAAGATCCTGTACTTATTCTGTGGTTGTTTTGTCATTTCTAGGTGTGTCCCCAACAGAGAGAATGAGAAACTTAAAGTCTCCAATCAGGTCTCCAATTCCTAAACTGGGAAGCCCTGTCCCCAGCCCCATGTCCGGTCTGCAGAAGTTACCCCAGTGCACACGCTGCTGTAATGGCATTGTGTAAGTATTGTGGTTTATTTATTATGTATGTGATCGTGTCTCATTGGTCAGAGACCCTTTTAAAGAAGCCTGTAAATCTTTTTTTTTTTTGGTCTTAAGGTGTAAAGAACACTCAATGCAACCAAAATGTTTGTTTTATAAATATTTAAAAGTATTAATTTGCTTTCGTTTTCAACACTAAGGGATAATGTCACTCTATAATTTAAAGTATTACATACCCCAGCATGAAACTTAATGGTTTTAAAAGTTAGGGTTACTGTGGTCTGCAATTACAGACTACGGAAGATGCAGTAAATACGATGCTGAAAATATGAATGATTTATTATCAGATAGACTATTTTAATCGCCATCTGGAAATTATTTGTCTCTGTCTGGTTTTATTGCTCCGCCTGTGGTCATAAAGTTTAAAAGTTGAGCTGTGTGAGGTGAGTAAAGGTTCCTTCCTGACTCTGAAACAAAGAGGTTAAACTTGTGCAGATCTACCTGCACCAACAGGCCTTTAACAAGTACTCAGGAAAAGCTTTTCCCATTTATCATTTTAATGATTAAACCAAGCCGTCCTCCACACCCTTTCCCACGCACATGCACAAAAACAAACTTGCGCTAAACATCGAACGTGAGCACTCACACATACACCTTTCTGCCAAAGTATCCACATGCACCGGTAATCCCCCCCTCTATAAAAGCAGCTGCAGGTAAGCAGTGATGTCATCGGCTTACTTTACTCGTTAACAAGGGGACATTGTAGGAGCTTGCGGGGCACAATAAGGCTGTTATGACCTGGGAGCATTTTACAGCTTTTAAACAAGTGTAGAGCACTGTGTCAAGAGTTTATCCAGCAAGTCGTGTGGTTAGATGGCGAAGGCGGTTAAAAAAAGAAGCGGGCTATGACTGAATGGTTGCTGGCCCGAATCCCCAGTCCAGAAGGGAAAGTCTTATTGGGATCAGTGAATGAACAACGCCCTGACAACTGCCGTCACTGTGTGACTGAGTGAAGCAGTGAACTTCCACATGCAACAGTATTCATCAGTAGCCAGCAAAATAAACATGTACTACTAAGCTCCCAGGTGTGACAGTATGAATGTGTGTGACCTCCTGTACACCTAAAACTCCTCTCAGGATGTGCTCTCAGAAAACCTTTCTAAAATATGATGAAATATATTCAAATACCTGCATGGTGCTATAAAGTATGATAATTATTGATTTGCATAGATAATGACAACTGTGAGTCAGTCAGAAGCATTTCATCATCACTCACTTCCTTTTAAAGTGTCCTGATATTTTGTCCTCTGCGATGATGGCACCTCCCTAAAAACTGCTTACACTTATCCTTTTAAGGCACTCCGCATATTGCAGTTTGTGTCATTGCATCATTTTCCAGTCATGCTTTCATGCATTTTTATCCTTCTTAGTACTCTATAGTGTTCCATTGATGCATACTGGGAAAATGTCTGCTCTCTTACACTACATATAAGGCTGTGTTCCTCCTGCACAGCGTTAATAAAAACACAGTCCAGATTCTGACGCAGGATCCGGCAGAAAACAATCCCAAGAGAAACCACAAGAGGAATATATGAGAAATAGATAATAAATAGAAATCTGTTGGCACTAAGCATGCATGTAAGTCTGCGGATCCTCAGGCTAGACATGGGATTAAGGGCAGAAAACTGTCACACAATACCATTGAAAGGATTAATCAAAACCTTGACATGGCTTCTTTAAATTAATTTATTTTAATCTAAAGTATCATACAGTGCGATAAACAAGTCCAGCCTTATGTGCTGCTCTGTCAAGAGCATCATACTTGGTAAAATAATGGGAAATAATGTTTGGAAAAAGTGTCCTACAGCACATGGAGCAGACTAGTTAAAGGTCCAGTGTGGAGGATTTAGGGGCATCTATTGGCAGAAATTGTATATAATATTTTTATTAGTTTATAATCACCTGAAAATAAGAACTGTTGTGCTTTTGTTACCTTAGAATGAGCCGTTTATATCTACATAGGGAATGGGTCCCCTCCCAGAGAGTCCGCCATGTTGTTTGACAGTAGCCCAGAACGGACAAATCAGCCACTGGCTTTAGATGGTGTTTTTGTGTTTTCATTTCAGCCATCATAGTTCTCCTATGTGCTTGGCACACAAAATACATTTCAGTTCTGCAACCTCACTGCTAGATGACACTAAACCCTACATGCTGGACCTTTAAATCCTGGGTCTTTAGATCAATGGTTCCTAACTGGTAGGTTGTGGTCCAAAAGTGGGTTGCGGGTCCATTCTGAATGAACCATAAGTGTCAACTGTGTAAAAAAAAAAAAAACACACTTTAAATTGAAGTACAGTGAATTTCTGGCACAGAGCTTTTAATTTGAAGTGTCGTTTCCTGCTGTAGAGTGAGCGACTAACAGACAGCTTCTTGACAGAGACAGAAAACTAGCTCAACGACATGGCCAAACACAAGTTTGACGCTGAATACATTAAACTGTGATGACTTTAAACTAATCACTAAGGAGAAATCTGGATCCCATGGCTGGACCAGTTGGGAACCGCTGCTTTAGATCATGATCAACACCAAGCAAAACTCTTTGGGACAAGCAGGCAGAGTATAGGATCAAAGGGGAAAGGCTTGGACCTATGCTAGCACCAAACCAGTCTGTTTCATGTCTTTTTGTCTCACTAAATTGTTTTTCATTTTGTGGTCACCCTCTGCTTCATTTCTAACAATCTTTTATCTCCCCCTCCAGTGGCACCATCGTGAAGGCCAGAGACAAGCTGTACCACCCCGAGTGCTTTATGTGCGATGACTGCGGCATCAACCTCAAGCAGAGAGGCTACTTCTTCATTGAGGACAATCTGTACTGTGAGACCCACGCCAAGGCACGCGTCCAGCCCCCAGAGGGTTACGACGTTGTTGCTGTTTACCCCAACTCCAAGGTGGAGCTCGTCTGAGACGGAGAAGAAGCTGGCTATACTCTAATATAACTGGGAAACTAAAATCTGGGAGAAGGGGCTACTGAGTATCGTGGCCTACATTTATCAGGCTCTGTCAAGCAGGAATGCCGATCTTGGATCAGTTTTGCCTTTGAGAGAGCCCTATGAAATGTGTGTTTCAGTGATCCAAGATCAGCATGTCTCCACTGACAGTCTTGATAAATGGGTATATTGAGCGCCTGAAATATGTTGACAGATATCAGAAATACTCAAACCCATTACAAAGCTGACATTATATGTCCCACCTTTACAGCCCTCATCTCTCAATCAGTGTTTACATTGTCTTCATCTGAGTAAAAAATATTGAAGCAGTTAAGGTCATGTTCAGATATGACCTTGAAATCCACATAACAAGCACAGAATATTACCAGAATGAGTAACACATGAGTTTAATACCAGCATAATATTCAACGTCCCATGACAACCCTCACTCAAGCCTTAAAATAACTACACTAGTGTGTGTGTGTGTGTGTGATATGGGTTATCACAAGAGAATTTTAAGTTGATTGGTGTAATGAACTTTGCAGAGAACTCAGTGGTTTTTCTACCTTCTATTTTTTCATTTAACTATTATAAGGACAGTTTCCCATGCAGCAAAGCACACTACAAGTCAGCCAAATGATGTGTTGTTTTAGTTTCGGTAAAGGGTTTAAAGGTTTCAGTGTATTTTTAACTATGTTACAGTTACACATTATACTCCTGTTGCAGATGGACTTCTGCATTTTGTAATTTACATCTATACAGTTCATTTTTCAGACTTTCTATGTTCATTTCTACAAACATTTCTGTTTGACAGATACTTTTTCTGCCTACTTTTCAGTTATGGGAAACAATAAGCAATAATTCATTATAAGCAGATCTCTTAACAAGTGTAATTGTGAGTTTCTGGAATGTGTTTCAGTATGCCTTGGTGAATGGGGTTACCGAACTATAAGTTATAGTAAACGCCTCCGTATGCAGCTATCAAAGCACTTCCGTCTGAAATGTAAATAAAACCCAGCAGGTGACATCCTCAGAGTCATGTGACGAACTACACTCTTAGAAATAAGGGTTCCAAAAGGGTTCTTACTGAGACTAATGCTTCAGTTGAAAGTTGAATAAGGGTTCTTTGTAAGACTAAGGGTTTCATTAAGGTGCCTTTTTATCCAAAGAACCCTTTTTGAAAGAAAGACTTCTTCAAGGACTGTTGAAAGATCCTTATACTCAAATCTGGAATCCCCATAATCAACTCATTTTACTTGTGTTCTGCCATAGTGGATATCTTCACCATCTTTTTATGCCATACAATATGGCATGGTCTGGCGAAATCCATTTTTCATGTGTACCCAGTACTTGGAGTTTTGTAATCAGTTCCAATTTGGAACCCAGTTTTGGTTCCCAACCCTGCACCACTGAAATAGTAAGGGCTATAGTAGTTGTGATCTCACGAAATCTCCACCCCCTAAAAACATGATTATGAACCCTGACGGTTGTGGGTTGTGCTCGACCACATCAGCCCAAGGCAGATGGACGCAGTTCCTTTGGCCCCCAGACTAACCTGTTTAACTAAAACCATCATTAGTGGGAGAAAGATTTATGGGAAATGTAGTCAGTTACTGTTTTTAGAGCCTTGCTTGGCGAGTTCTTGGTAAAACCCTTGGAATATAATAGGGTTTTCAGTAGAAACCCTTGGGTGGGTTCTTGTTAGCACCCTTAGAAGGTTCTGTACCCCAAGAGAGGTTTCTGGGTGGAACCATTATACTATAGAAAGGGTCTCTGTAGAACCTCTCATAGGGATTTCTGCATGGAAGCTTTCACAGATGGTTCTAGGTATAACCCTTATGGGGACAAGCTGAAGAACCTCTATGCTTTTAGGTAACAACTTTATTTCTAAGAGTGTATAGAACATTGTTAAAATCAGTTAAAAGAATTTCTCCCAGATGTAATCACAACAACCTCAATTTATAAACAGCTAATTGCAAGAAACGAGACTTTAATGATGACATGATTTCGCCTAATGCAGTGCATGCAAGCATTGATGACATTTTGATACACATCCACACAAGATTGTAACTGAAGTGCTCTCCAGCACCTGACTGTGAGAGGAATTTCAACTCTCACTCATGTTCACACTGAAGAATTCCAGTTCATAAAAACAAGAGCACGGGGTTCACGGGGTCTGTTTATCAAAAACACTCCATTTTGACACCAATATGCTCTTCGCCTCGCATGACAACTTTTAAAAAATGGTCATGTGCGTTTGAGACTGGAGACACAGCCGTGGAAAACTGTCCACAGCCTTCAACATGTGGGAGTAATATTCACCTTGTTTAGCTTTTTGGAGCCACAACATAGATACATTACAGTTCCTCTTTGGGAGAGAGAAAAAGACAGAAGTTGGAGGGATGCATAGCTGTATTCCCCTCCTACTATAAACTCAGATTGTCTGCTCACAGCCAAGTCCATGAAGCAAATGAAATATACTTCTACATTTCCTCAGAGAGAGGGGGAACACGAAGGGAGGGAGACGAGAAAGAGAAATGACAGGACAGCATGTATTTTATTTTCTTGACAGAAATTCTTTGTGGAAGAAAGAAGCGTGTCATTATGACTCCAGTATGTGGCCATTAGTCTTGGCTTATTGTGAATAGTGAAGTAAAGTGGTTGGAGAAGAGTGATCGTATTCTTAATTATAGAAATGTTTCTAACAAAACTACTTTTTTTTATTTGAAATGAGAAAATAAATTTTGCAGTGCTCGTTCTTTTCTAGATATCAACGGTGATGTGTAGCTGCTGGTATGCCATCTATACTAGTTATCTTGTAAATTATGTGAAAATTATATTGCTACCACGTTTCTTTGGTATTGTACATATTTGTTTAATCGTGATTCCTTTAACATACAGTGCGTAACATGTTACACACGTGCCTTTGCATACCCTTTGTCTTTAAAATGATTTCCTTGACACAAATCTTCTTCTTGTGTTTAACTTATTGTTCTACCAACACGTTTTTGTTTTTGTTTTGTTTTTTGTTCTGGAGCTTCTTTGTTTCTAGGATCTAAATAAAATAAGAAGTGCATTACCATGACACAGTTGTTTCCTTTCTTTACTGGTCCTAACTGCAGGATTTCGGAGCTGCACAGTGAAAAACACAGGGGATTCAATTTGTCTTGACAAGGCATTTTTTTCCTTAACATGAGATGAAGTGTGTTTTTGAACTTAAGATGAGCAGCCACACTGCTAAAACAGTTCTCTCAAAATCCAGGGTGTGAGGTAATACACACAGTCTGCATGTGATCATTAAAGTAGAACTAGTGGGGCCTGTCTCTGGACATAGTATAAATTAAACCAGGAGTAAGGCTAATCCTTGTTTTAAAAGTGGCTTCCTGAAACACATCTGAAACACATTGTTGCCTTCTTGATGGTGGAGTCCTGGACTGATTTCACCCATCTTTTTAGTCCTCATTTGTGAGAGTATGTGCAGACAGCGATGGCCTAATGAAGCTCAGAAAATCTGGATGGCATCTAAAAAGCCCAAGACATGACTGGATCAGACAAGGAAAAACTGACAATTTAAGGGAATTAAAGGGTCGGATTTAGTGGCATCTAGTGGTGAGGATTGGAGATTGCAACCAGCTGAAACTTTTCCCATGTGCCAAGCACGAACTCCTGGTTACGATTCCTTCAGCTTTCATTGTTCATGAGATTTGACCCATATTTAAAGGGAAATTTCAGTTTATTTCAACCTGTCTCCTATCATCCTAAATTTGTTTCAAGTGACTAGTGACATAAAAATAATAGTTAGCATGTTAGCCGTTAGCCTAGATACAGCCGGGGCACATAGTAGCGTCAGACCTGTTAAAACGTAAGTGAACGGGCCACCTTCAAGTGCAAAGTTAGTC